>NC_064640.1:730540452-730840452 GCF_023864345.2 Schistocerca serialis cubense
ATAAGGCAACTGAAACTGATGTTAAGTCTCTTCTAAAGAAAATTACAAATAATAATACCTAGTCATATCTCCAGTCAGGTAAACTGACAAGCAATAGCAGTATGGTAGAATGTTGAAAAATCACCAGCAAACAAGGCTTATTCCAAAGCACTCCTCACCTACAAGAATATGATATGGTGTGATGGCAAAATAGATAATCAAAAAATTATTTCACTGAGTAAACTGTTGTCCTGAGTAAAATGTACACCTCCAACTTTATATGGGGTGGTGGTGGTGGTGGTGACTAACCTATGGAAATCATATACTTTTTCTCTCAATCAAAGACAAAACACTCATACAGTGTCAGTGCAGGAAAGCTTCCGATATACTCTCCTCCCACGCAATATTATTATGATAGGTAATTACATAATCCAAAGAAATATCTGCAAAGATTAATGGTGTTCCTTGGTGGCACTCTTTAATGCACCTGATTCTCTTTATTCACATAGCCATACCTACTTGAAGACATTTAATCTTATGATGGCTTCAGAGGGAAACTTTAAATGTGCTAAGACAGGAAAGCTGTAATGTCCCTTGAGGACATAGGTAAAACGTTGATTTCTACAACATCTTAGGCACCTGAGCCATATCTGCTGGTAAGGCAGATTATAACCCTGAACAGAAAACATTTAGTTGTATACCTCGAAGGTGTTTAATGCGAAGTGTATAACTGTAACAATTCAAATGTACCAGCTGTTGGTACAACTATTAATACATTTGTATTTCTTGCCTCAGCAGCTTTCAGGTACATTTTCATTAAGGATATTCACTATTTTCTCAGTCACTGTAATTGTCAGTGTTTACTTTTTATGATATTATGTGTGTGTGTGTGTGTGTGTGTGTGTGTGTGTGTGTGTGTGTGTGTGTGTGTGTGTGTGTGTGTGTGTGTGTGCGTGTGTGTGTGTGTGTGTGTGTGAGAGAGAGAGAGAGAGAGAGAGAGAGAGAGAGAGAGAGAGAGAGAGAGAGAGAGAGAGAGAGAGAGAGAGAGAGAGAGAATGTGCTAACTGCTCAGTCCTGTTTAAATGCCTTTTGACGACTCACTGCCTCTACAGTCAGTGAGCTGTTACTTTTGCTCCTTAAATTATTTACATTCTACTAGAGATTTTCATTGTCATATATATTTTTCTTCTTTCCAGACCAAAATGTTATTCTGTTGCCTGTGGACAGACCACTACATTACAGGACAGGCTACATGTGAAGGTTTGTATGTGAAGACTTTGTTGAAGGATGCAATCTGAAACTTATGAGAATTTTTACATTCTTGATCACACACTTCCGTGATATACATTATAGCTGTGTCTATCATCTACTGCTGCAACTTTCAACATTAAGCAACTATCAGGAACAGTGTAAGGGCTTCGGTTTCCAATTATAAATTTAATTACCCTCAAAGATGCTAGTTAACAAAAATAAAGAGAGCAATGTAGATAATGAACAATCGTGTGCACTGTTTACACTGTGTGGCACATTATCACTGCCACTTTCATCAGACTGTAGCAGAGATGCAAGGGTTCTTACACAGCAGAATACAGTCATAAGCTTTAAGGGTGTAAATTCCAAAATAGGTTGCAAACGATGCAACAGAAAGGTATCCTTTCCCACAACAGCAGCAACTTGAATGTCAACAGGGTGCTAAAACAGAAGAACTTCTTGCAAAACTGAGAATTAAGTTTGGCCTTACCCAATTTATTTCTCTTCTGAAATGTTGAAGAAATCAAACAAAGGCATTTTTTGTTCTTTGATTTAGCAGGGAGAATCTATACAATGTTTCTAAACAACCTTGACAAAGAGGAATATTGTGGTCACTATGTGATTTAAGAATGTGCCTCACTTTCTCAGTCTTTCCCTCACATTAATGCACAGACAACATTGGAATCCTTTCATTCATTTATAACAAAACAGTCTTCAAACACAGTGAGCCGATTATGTAGTAGTTATTTTTTGTGGCTCACTTCTGGGACCTAGTCTGAGACAGTATATAGAGTCAAATAACACATCTATCAATATTCACATCTCACAGATGTGGTATGATTGAGAGGAGGAGCAGTGATCCCAAGAGGAACAGCAGAAGAATAGATTTATATGGAGAATGTAACATGGTTAACCTTGTCATTCAATATGTAATGAAGTGATACACAGGGTTAGTCTAAACTCTACCATGGTTGTCTGCTGAGTGTTTTTATATACGGAACCTTGTTAGAGAGTAATGAGCTATGCCTGTCATCCTAAAATCCTTAGTGACACCACTGTGTGTCCTTTGACTCGGGGTTCATTCTGTTCACAAAACATGTTTTACAGCAAGTTACTGTCTTACATGGTTAAGACTCCCACGAGACTGAAAAAAGCCAGCTCTGCATACGTAAACCAATCCATCTTGTATCACTACATATACACAACTAAAACTAATTAATAAACAAAACCCAAAACAACACTGATCAGTTCAAATTGAAATTTGGTAGTGAGGTGGAAATAACTGTTTTGTAAATAGCAAGTACCAAGAATCAATGGAAATATTTTCTTTACAAACCAATACACATTCTACATCACATGTATCATTCTAAATCACATAAACTGTGTTCTGATAATCTCAGTATTTTATAAAGTTCTGACAGCTACGTGGCACATGATGTTATTTTTTAGCAATACAATAACCAACAAAAACAACATAAGCTGTCCTAAAGCAACTGATTGGATGAAGAGTGATGAGTATCATTACCGCCTTACGTGCCTTGCATCTCATTCTTACCAGTGGACTATTCTCACACAACTGGGATATAAGGTACAAACACAAAAGCACAAGTATGTATTTTGCATTAACTGTCTCATTTCCTTCAAGCACATCCATCATACATTCCTATGATGTTTATATCAAAATTTTAAAAGGATGAACCAAAACAGGAAAGCTGGAGATAAGATTTTTGAAAGTTGGGAACAGTAGGCCTTTCATTCTATAGAACAGCTAACAAATGGCAGTATGAGGTGTAAATGTAATACACACAAGAGGAGTTGTGAAGATGGCTGCTCCATTGACGCTATGTGTAATGGAGACATTTTGTGCAGTTAAGGCATAAACCTGCTGAAACACATCACAGGATGTAATTGCCGCAACGTGATTCATGCATGGTACACTCAATCTACAAGCTGCAACACTTCTGTGGCAGAAATACCAGATACCGGAAGTGATCCAGACAGTAGTGAACATACAAATAAAAAAGTCAGAATGTAGTAGCAAAGGAAATCATCACACATGGTGACAGTACAGTCCAAAAGCATGCTGCAATCTGAAGAAAGTATTGTATGAAATTCTTAAAAATCAAGTTTGGGTTGAAAAAAGTAAAACCTAAATTGTAACTATTTTCCCTAGTTTCTTGTATTTTCTAGTTATCTACAATGTGCAGGGCATTTTGAACTCAAAATAATCATGTGACAATCTAACATTTAGTGACAACAATTTCTAATAAAATCTTATGTTCCTCAAATTTAGACATGTGCAATTGTTCCCTATGGTCTATGCCCCATTAGTGAGATACACCTCCATTGCCCAGAAACTCATCACAGGCAAAAGGAAAAAGCTTCTAAACTAGATGAGTGCTTAAATTGTTGGCCACATCAGTACTTATTCCAAAACTGTATTTCACAATGAAGAGATTGTTTCTAAATGCCTTCACTTTTCTGAACAAATAAACTGCAGTATCAATTAATGTACTGATATACTTTTCAGTAAAATGTTTCATGCACTGCTGTTTCACTTTTTCTCGGTCATTTAATAAACACAAAATGTTGATATTCTCATAAACACGATATGTTGCTATTCTCATAAATAGGATGTGTTGCTATTCTCATAAACACTAAATGTTGCTTTTCTCAGTCCCGATTTCAGCTCTTTTCTTGTCTCACATATTCCTGGTTACTATGTTTTGAGTTATGCTGTTCATAACTACTATAAATGTTGCACAGATTTGGTCCACTAACAATGTCACTAGATACTGAACAGATTATTTGATTTCTTTGTTCATAGCAAATATACTCCAACCCCCATTAATCTTGGAAATAGTGATGTTAGTCATCAATTCTGTGAGGCCACAGAACAAGACTGTTGATGCAACCCCTCTCCCCGCAGTTTCTCTCATACAATGTTCCACTTATTAACCACAGTCAAGTCCAAATCCAAAAGCAGGATCATCAATGAAGTACAACACTTCACACTGAAAGCACATTGATTAGACACCAACACAAAGACAGATCAGAACTGCCTCCAGCATGTAGTATGTTCTTAGTTACATGAACATCAAATATTGTAGAATATGCATGGATTAAAAACATAAAAATTTTCAAGAACCTACTAGACATGATAAACAAATATTTGATAGTGATTGGAATTGAATTAGTGACCCACAGGACATCAGCTGGCAATGTTAACGTCTACTCCACGCAGGATGCAGCACAGTTCATGGCATTGCTCCCTCTGCTGGAGAAACGGTGATCTGCTGTTTCAGAAGTTCTCACTGGAGCCAATAACAGCACCCTAGATCTAGATCTTATCACTAGTCCTCTGTATGGCAGCTCTGGAGGATCCTCAGTTTCAGATCACATTGTCACATCCTCTCCACTACGATAAGTGTCGAAGGTAATCTCTCCCATTGTCACTTTGTGATCTATGAGTAGGCTTTCAGTTTCCTTAAACAATGAGCAACCATTGTTGATCTGTGCCTCAGAACTGTAGCAGCACTTCATACAAAAATATGGAGATGTCTCTGTACTTTTGTCTTCTTGGTGAACGGTCATAACCCTGAACTTCGTACATGACATCTGGCAAGGGACGAAGGATATGATACCATACAAAGTAGCATTTTAGTAACATTTCCGACAGTCCCACTTTCCACACTAGCCTAAAAGTACATAGCAAGTTTCCCAGGCTATACATCATGGCTGTTGCATGGTGTTATAGCTCTCTTCATCATTCCACAGGGCATCCAAGGACTGTATGGGAGCAAGCTGCCTTGCTCCTTTGGTCCTGGTAATGAAGCATTTCACAAAGTCATCCTGAGTATCACTGGTTAAAACAAGAACAGTATATCACTTGTCACTTAGGCTTCACAAGTATGGAGCAGAAAGAATGGTGTGAAGCCTGTAGTGTCTTGCCTTGCTGTTTTATGTGCAAATGTCGTTATGAGCAGTATCCTTATCTCAAGCTCTCTATTCATTGAGAACATATTTGCCAATGTCTTATTAAAGCATTTCCTGAGGACATTTGGCTGTAAGTGGTAGGTAGTTCTCATCCTGTGATTCATGTTACAACACGAAATTATTTCTTATACTAGTCTCGAGTGGAAAACTTTCCCATGATCAGAGATCAAATCTGTGCTTTAAAATGATGTCTTTTACAAGGAACCTTGCAATTCCATGAGCTCTGGCAGTCAGCACAGCTTTCGTGACAGTATAGATGGTGAGGCAGTCAGTGCAAGACTATTATTTGTCATTTCCCCTTAAAAGACTTGGGGAACCTCCCTAAGAGGTCGCTTCCAATCCGGTTGACAGAAATGATACCAGATTCCCTGGAGGTAACTGCAGCATTTGCTTCTGATGTTGGCATTCATGGAGTGGCTCACATAGTGCCTAATGGATCAGTAGAGAGCTGGCCAGTGATATCAGTATCTGATTCTGTTTAGAGTCTTCACGAATCCCTGGTGAATGGATGTTGGCATGTCATGCAAATACTTCAAGCTAGCTGTCCATATATGAACTGGGATGAGAAGCAACAATTTCTGCTCCACTGGATCACAGTTCCTCTTATACAATGTTTCATTTACTAATTTGTGTCTCCTTTGGTACAGTCCTCTACCTTTGAGGTTTCTATAGTTAGCAAAGCTGGATCTTCCCCCTGTTCAACAGCAACATCACTTAATAGTAGTGATGACTGATATTTATCCGTGCTGCTGCGTTGCTTCACAGGATTCCTTGACAGGCAGCTGGTGGACTCGTGTTTGCATCTGATTTTGTATACCACTGTGACATTACACTCCTGAAATAGTGCCCATCTCACCTGCTGACCCAATAAATCCTTCACACTCGTCAGCCAGCATAGAGAATGCTGGTTCGTCACAATGATGAATTGTTTGTAAAATATATATGGCCGGAACTTGCTGATGGTCCAAACAACTGCACAACACTCTTTATCAGTTGTAGAGCAGTTCCTTTTGGTCTTGGAGAGTACTCCATATGCATAGTCTATCATCTTTTCAGCACCTTACTGCATTTACACTAGAACTGTACCTATTCCATTAATGCTAGTGTTGGTGTGAAGTTATTCAGCCGGCGACACCCTATACAAGCACTGGCTAATTTGTTTCTGATCCCTGGTCTTGATGTAGTATTTTGCCAGTGCCATATGGTATTTCTTTTCTCCACTCTAGATCAGAAAACATCCAAACTTGACACACAATGGCTAACATTTGTCAACGTTGTTCCTCTGTTAGGCCAGATCCTATTGGTAGTTCAACAGCAGTGTCCTCCACCGCATAGTTTGTTAATAGCAGCAAAGCATGATTCTTTGTCAATGGTGCAGAGCTGAATATCGTTGACTGGTTTGGCTGTTTCTTCGCACATACCTTTAGGGATGAGTTGTCACTACTTGTGACAATCAGTGATCCACCAACATTGTTCTTAACCACAGGCAAGGTTTATGACTGCCGCTGGAATATAGGTTTCTTCTGTGAATCTGAGCAGCTGCTTGCAATCAACAAAAGCTTCACTGTTTAACTGAGGATATAGATTCACGACTGGAATTTATCCATTAATGATGGTGAGATAACAATGTCTTCGATGGCGAACAACCACCCAAGCAATCTTTGTTGTAGTTTCATCAATCTGGAGCTCTACGTCTTTCAGAGTCAATGGCTGCTTGTGATGTCTGCAAGAAGTCTGATCCAGAGTAACATTATGAGGAGATTCTATTAAAACAACACTCAAAGGGTTGTGTTCCATTATTACATTACTAACAGTTATTATAGCAACAGAGGTTCCTGTCAGTTGGATGTATTTCCCATTTGTGGCCCTCAGCACAGTCACTTATGTATTAAGAAATACAATCATCTTTAGCTGTCAATTATAAGCAGTCACCATTATGAAAAAATAAGCCTGAGTCGACTAGTACCCAGATAGGCTGGCCGTTAATGACACCAATGAGATTTCCTGTCATCTTGGTAACGGTCAATCACAGAGAGTTTTCTCCGAGGTGGCCTCACCTCTGTAAGTGGTTGCCTTGCTTAAGTTTTCCTGAGGTCAGTGGCAAGACAAGCAGATGCCATCTCTGTACAGTGATGGGGAATGGCTATGACATGTTAAGGAGCAACCTCATCCAGGGTGTGATGAAAAGGCTTCATCCCACAGGTTGACTATAATCATCTGCAGCTGACTGGTGTGAATACGACTGTTGAGATGGTTGACGTCTTGTGACACAATGGTCATTGAACACTCATCATCTTTTCTCTGCAGTAGTGTACAAGTCTGTGGCATCCACAGTGGAAATACACTGGTCAGGAGTTTGTTGTACCTGCATTGGCTGGATGCTGGGTGGTTGTTTGATGGTTGCAGCATACGCCTGAGTTTGCCGAGTTCACTCTTCACAGCAGTAACACATCACTTCCATAACATCCATACAACGTCATGTTCCATGAATGGACTTTTCATGATTATTCTTAAGGAAGTGTCATTGAAAGGAATGTTCACTTTACTTAACTTTTTTATTTACCTGGCAATCTTAAAGTTGACCTCGTCGTCTTACTTTCAGGATATAACTTGGGTCTCCAGGTTTGGCTGTACAATAAAATATACTATTCCCAGGTTTGTCAAGTTGATGGTTTGTTGGAGGTCAAATAAAGTAGTTTTTTCACTAAATCTTCTGTATTCAAAAATTCGTAGAAACTAGTTCACAAGAAGCTTTTCAAAAGGTTCCACAAGAGTCTTTTTTCCACCAACATATGTTGCTACTTTATACAACCATCTTTCCAGCACTCCATCGTACAAGCACTCTTCCCACCAGATGCTAACAAGTAGCAGTACAGAGAAGACATCTGAGGCAAAGAAATTTAAATGATTTACATCATTGTCAAAGATGTTGTTTCGAGTACCTGGTTTATAATTTAACATATTTTGGTAACACAGAGTTACAGATTTTAATACAAAAGCTTCAAAAATCATTCAACAGTTCAGTATAAAATAATACATTTTAGTTAACACACTTTTGTACGAACTTTTTTACTTATAAATGAAATTACTGATACCCACTGCTATCAATGTCTGAAGAATATGTATCAGGCTTGACTGCATCACTTGGCACATTTGATTGGCAGTGGAAATTGGTGCTAAAGATAGATACACCTCTTGCTCAGTGTTCTTTATTACCTCGTGGCATATGGAATAGAAATTCATGGCTGCTATCTCTCGCTTACTCAGTCAGACAGTTCAGGCTGCACATAAACTGCTGTACCTCTTCTGTCACTACCTAAAATAGGAGTGAGCCGAGGTCATGGTGGTCTTCTGCAATGGCCATAGGGACTAAATTCAGGGGTTCATCATAGCTCTTTCGTCCAGCTCTATTCTGTAGCATTGTTTTGATGTGCTGGCATCACTGGATGAATTCCTCTGTTGATGCGACATGCTTTACCAGGAAAACTTTGTACATAGCTTCTGCACATCTTTTCATAAAATATGATATTTTGTGGAGTTCTGTCATATTCCAGTTCACAATGTGACGTAGGTCCAAAACATGCTACATGTAGGACTACATAATTTTCCCATGACACTGAACTCTGTTCATTTGTTGTTCTGCTAGGCAGACTGACTGCAAATGTTTTCTTCAGTTCAGCCTGGAATTTGTCTAAGCTATCAAGTTTCTCTTCGTTGTTCTCGAGCTACACCTGGACTGTATCTTCCACATAAAAGTACACATCTGGCAAACACATCATGTCATCCCTCCTGTTGTATTTGGTAACTCAGTCGAATCTTTTCAACCATTTCGTCAAGTCCTTACCAGCGTCCCTGGAAGACACTGATAGAGGCTTGATGTGCAGGTGACTTACTGCTGTTTTGGAATTCAGTGTACAGATCTTAGGAACAATGTACTGCTTGTATTCCGATTCCTATCCATGCATGCAATGGCTTTTACATCGCCTAGTTAGGGAGACAGTGATGTAGATGTTTTGAAATACCGGGTGTCTCCACCAAACAATGTCACATTGTAAACCACAATCATGTCGAAATCCAAACACAGGGTTGTCAGTGAAGTACACATTTACCATTGAAAGCACATTTATTATGGACACCACATACACACAGAACAGAGCTACCTCCTAAACAGACAGTGCTGCTACTCACACAAACACAAAATATTTGGGAACATGATAACATTACACACATAAGTAATTCTGAGACTCTTCTAGAAATCATAAATACTAAATAACAAATATTTGCTGGTGATTAGATTTGAACTGGTGACCCACAGCATAGCACACCACTCAGCAACACCAACTGCTACTCCACATTGCATGCAGGACAATGCAGCATTGTTATCAGTTTTGGTTTAATAAGACTGAGCTACAAACTCTTCTTTACCCAGCCTTAATCTGCCACCATTTAATCTATATCCTTTTACGCAAATGAACTATCATATGTGGAGCAAAGATGTGATTTATTTTTCTTAACCCAAATGAAGATGAATTTAACTACAGTTTCCACATCATCGTGACATACTCCTTTCTCCTAATAACGGCAGAATTTTCCATTTACTACCAGCACTAGGTTTTGATAAAGGCATGGTCAACATAAAGGGCTAGAATAAATCAATAATCATTATGTAGAATACAACAATGTAACCTCTCAATAAAAATTAATATGTTTCTTTATCACTAACATACTGCATATTCAACAACTACATCAATTAATAAATGTAATATAAATAAAAACCAAACCAATCATACTAAATATGGAATATGATTGTCTTTCATACCCACTCTACTGACTACACTTTTTCTTCAGAGATTTTCATATTGCCATATTACTGAAAGAGGCACTGAAATTATTTCCAATTCAATGAAGAGTTGAAAAAGCAGTGCTTGAATGGATCCCATTCAATTCAGTGAAGAGTTGGAAAAGTAGTGCTTGAGTGGATCCCACCACAATGAAAATACTTCTTTACTTTCTTTTAAAATCTCTTCACTTGCAAATCAATGTACTGATGCAATGCTACACAATAAGGGGACCACACCAAGGAGTGAATTACATAATATCCACATGCAATAAAGTGTCAAACAGAATATAACTTACGTATTAAATGTAGCAACTGAAGTATATAACTCATCTAAAAGTAAGGCTTTTGTTGCCTTTTACTGTAAACCAGATGCTAGGAAAAAACTGAAGCATTAGCAGGATTGATCTGCTGATTGTGTTTTGAGAAACATAGCTGCCAAAATGGGATATGCCGATTCCACATACATTGCCAACTGGATGGCAGTGACCTGTTCATTAGCAGCTTTGCACATTGACCTTACTTATTCAGCCACATTTGTACCTCAGTCTGCATACAAGAGAATAAAACAGGAAAAACTACTACTGTTACATTGGAGGTTTTGCTTGTTGCTTCTTCTGAAAGTGGCTTCTTCCTCACTTTTCATGACACCCTACAAGCTCACATGCCGTTTTTATTAGGGGCTTCATACAACATATTACATACGCTTCAGGTTTTTGTAATATAGTGCGTAATACATCATAGATTCCAACATTTATAAGGTACTTTCATATCTTAAATGGCACAAATTGATTGAAAGCACACTGGTGGGGAAAACTTAAGGGTGAAAGTAACTTTTGCATGATGTGTCACTGTCAAGTAATATAGCTCCATGAAACTTAGGCCATACATAGCAAGTACTGCTACAGTAGAGAAGGTAGCTGAAATAAACATGAAATGAGATGAGCAGAAATAACACTAATTCCAAGACAATAATTACACTGAATTCACCACAACTGGTGACAGTCCCCTGAGCATTCTAAAGGTGGGACATGGTTCTTAATACGGTGTGTGACCATCACGGATAGCGATGCTTGCTCTGCAGCATGCTCCGATGCTGGCCACAAAGTTCGTAAGGACTTCTTGCAGTAGAGTGTTCCATTCCTCCACTAGCACAGCTGACAATTGCTGAATGGTTGTTGGTGCACATGGAAGTGCTGAAATACATCTCTCCAACACATCCAACAGAGCTCAGTGGGGAAGGGGAAGGCCAGTCCATTCACCAAATATCCTCTTGTTCAAAGCCCATCTCCAGAAGCAGTTTCCGCATAGCCTGTTTGGCCAGCCTGTCTGCAAGTTCATTGCCTGGGATGCCGACGTGTCCTGGGGTCCAGACAAACACCAAGGAACGACTGGACCATTCCAGGGTATAGATGGACTCCGGGATGGTAACTACCAAAGGATGGCGATGGCGAGGGTACACCATTGAGGTGTACATGAATGGACCTCGAGGAAAGGTGGTAAAGGCAAGGGCTCCAGTTCAGTCAGAAGCGATCGCACATGAACTGCAGTCGTTAGCCCTGATCTGAGCCGCCTATGCAGGAGGTGAACCGTCGTGGTGGTGAAAACAAGACAGTAACTAGGATGGTCAGGAGAGCTATGAATGTGTGCAACGTAACTGGCGAGCAGTTGTGCAAATCGAATCTTCAATGGAGGGACTCCAGCTTCCACCAGTATGCTGGTCACCAGACTCGCCCTAAAAGCTCCTGTCACTAGGAAAACTCCACAATGGTGTAAAGGGTCGAGCAACCGCAATACTGAGGGCGCCGCCGAACCATAAATCACACTCCCATAGTCAAGGCGGGATTGAACATGGGCTCTGTAGAGCTGCAGCAGCATGGAGCAATCTGCACCCCAGTAGGTGTTGCTCAGGCAGCGTAGGGCATTGAGGTGCTTCCAACACTTCCATTTAAGCTGACGAAAATGAGGAAACCAAGTCAAACGAGTGTCAAAAACCAGACCTAAGAATCGATGACAGTTAGTGGATCGTCATTAAGGGAAAGTTTTGGTTCTGGATGAATGGTACGATGCTGACAGAAATGCATGACACACATCTTCACGACTGAAAACTGGAAGCCATGGGCTAGATCCCAGGACTGCGCCCTGTGGATGCCTAGCTGTAGGTACCACTCAGCAACACCTGTACTGATGGAGCAGTACGAAATGCAGAAGTCGTCTGCATAGAGAGAATGTGAGACAGATGGCCCTACAGCTGCTGCTAGACCGTTAATGGCCACTAAAAATAGACATACACTCAATACAGAGCCCTGCGAGACTCCATTCTCCTGGATATGGGGGGAACTATGAGAGGCACCAAGTTGGACACGGAAAGTATGGAGTGACAGGAAATTTTGGATAAAAATCGGGAGCGGGCCTTGGAGACCCCACTCCTATAATCTGGCAAGGATATGATGTTGCCAGGTGGTGTCATACACATTTCGTAAATCAAAAGAGACGGCACCCAGGTGTTGGCATCTGGAAAAGCCTGTTCAGATGGCAGACTCGAGGGACACAAGATTGTCAGTGGTAGAAAGACCCTGACAGAAGCCGCTATGACATGGAGCCAGTAGGCCACGTGACTAACCACCGACATGCCATACGTTCCAGCAGCATGGAAAGAACATTGGTGAGGCTGATGGGCTAATAGCTATCCACATCAAGCGGATTTTTACTGGGTTTGAGCACTGGAATGATGGTGCTCTCCCGCCATTGCGATGAAAAGAAGCCGTCGCACCAGATCCGGTTGAAGATGATGAGGAGATGTCACTTGTAGTCAGATGAGAGATGTTAAATCGTCTGACTGTGGATCCGATCTGGCCCAGGAGCTGTGTTGGGGCAATGTGCAAGGTCACTGACGAGCTCCCACTCTGTAAATGGGGCGTTATAAGATTCACTGTGGCATGTAGTGAAAGAGAGGACTTTCCCTTCCAGCCGCTGCTTAAGAGTGTGAAAGGCTGAGGGGTAATTCTCCGATGCAGAGGCTCAAGCATGGTGCTCAGCAAAGTGCTCGGGAATCACGTTTGCGTCAGTAGAGAACATGTCATTTATGTTAACACCGGGAACACCTGTTGGGGGTGTGGTACCCGAAAACACGTTTTATCTTTGCCCAGACTTGGGAAGGTGACGTATGGCACCCAATGGTCGAGACGTATCTCTCCCAATACTCCTGCTTCTGTCATCAGACAGGTTGGCAAACGCAAGCATGGAGCCGTTTAAAGGCTATGAAGTGCTCCAAGGAAGGGTGACCCACTGTAGAGCTCGCCAACGCTCCTGAATAGTTTCAGCGACTTTCGGTGACCACGAAGGGACTGCCTTTCCCGGGGGGGCACCCTAAAGAGCGAGGGATCACGCTTTCCGCCGCAGAAACGATTGTTGTAGTCACCTGCTCAACCATCACATCGACGTTACCACGTTGGGGAGATTCAACAGTGGCAGCAGATGTGAAAGTTTCCCAGTCCGCCTTGTTTAATGCCCATCTGGGCATGCGTCCATGGGCCTGACACCGGGGCAGTGACAGGAAGCGGTCACTACCACACAGGTTGTCATGTGCTCTCCAGTGGACAAATGGGAGAAGTCCTGGGCTTCAAAATGATAAATCAATGGCCGAGTAACTGCCATGAGCCACACTTAAGTGTGTGGCGGCCCCAGTGTTTAAGAGGCAGAAGTCGAACTGAGACAGTAAAGTTTTGACATCTCTGCCTCAGCCAGTAAGCATGGTGCCACCCAACAAAGGGTTATGAGAGTTAAAATCTCCCAAAAGTAGGAAGGTTTAGGGAGTTGAGCAATCAGTGTAGCCAATGTGTTCTGGGGTACTGCACCATCTGGAGGAAGATATACATTGCAGACAGTTATTCCCCACATTGTCCTTATCCTAACAGCAACAACTTCAAGAGGGGTTTGAAGGGGCACCGTTTCACTACCAAGTTTAGGACATAAACGCAAACTCCATCTGACACTCGATTATAGTCACTACGGTTCCTGTAATATCCCTTATAGCCACGGAGGGCAGGTGTCCGCATTGCTGGGAACCAGGTTTTCCTGGAGGGCAATGCAGAAAGCAGGTGTAAAGCTTAACAGCTGCCGTAGCTCAGCCAGGCGGTGGAAAAATTCGCCGCAATTCCACTGGAGGATGACGTTATGGTGAGACTGGGAAGACGTGGAACATTCAATGAGGCATTTTATGCCTCAGAGTCACCCGCTGCCACCGACTTTTTGCCTGAGTAGTCTATATCCATTGTCTCTGAAGGTCCGGCGAGATCTAAGTCCTCAGCAGATGCCATAATCTCCACCTCATCCTCAGACGCAGAACTTGTAGGGCTTCTTTGATTCAGTCTCCGGGACTAAGGAGGACCATGAAGCCCTATGACCAGCTACCTGTGGCTGCTTCAGCCACTAGCAGGTGTCCACTTTGCCACTGGTAGGAACCTGGGAAGGTTCCCGTACCCAAGGGACCCCTTCCTAGAGAGAGGAGCCGAAGAAGACTTATAATTCTCTGGCTCAGAAGTGGGGACTGATGTCCCCAACGGTTGGGTGGGTGGGTGGGTGGGGGTGGATGTGCTGCTCCCGAAGTAGGTGGTGCAGGAGCAACCGCGAGGGAAATGCCCCCACCATCAAGGGGCCAGATGTAGTCTTATGGCTCTGAGAGCTGACTGGAATTGGTGCAACAGATGGGGCTTTAACAGTAGTTATAGGAGCAGCATAAAATGTTGTCACACACACGGAATGGAGCCTTTCAAATTTCCTTTTAGCCTCAGTGTAGGTCAGTCAGTCCAGGGTCTTGTATTCCATTATTTTCCTTTCCTTCTCTAGGATCCTACAGCCCAGCGAGCAAGGGGAATGGTGCTCTCCGCAGTTGACACAGATGAAAGATGGGGCACACCAAATATCGGGATGGGACGAACAACCACAATCTCAACATATGAGGCTGGTGAAGTACAGTGGGAAGACCTATGGCCAAATGTCCAGCACTTAAAGCACTGCATCGGGGGAGGGATATATGGCTTGACATCACAATGATAGACCATCACCTTCACCTTCTCAGGTAATGTGTCACCCTCGAAAGCCAAGATGAAGGCACCGGTGGTAACCTGATTATCCCTTGGACCCGGTGGACGCGCCGGACGAAATGGACACCTCGTTGCTCTAAGTTGGCACACAGCTCGTCATCGGACCATAAAAGAAGATCCTTGGACCATATTTAAGCTCTTATGGGGTATGACAGTAACAGAAACATTCCCCAGTTTGTCACAAGCGAGTAATGCCCGTAACTTGGCAGAGGAGGCTGTTTTTATCAAGACTGACCAAGACCACATTTTGGACAAGCCCTCCACCTCCCCAAACTTGTCCTCTAAATGCTCTACAAAGAACTGAGGGTTCATGGACACACAGGATTCCACATCAGCTCACATACATACTAGGTACCAGGGAGAATAGGATTCGCTGCCATCCTTAGCCTGGCGTTCCTCCCATGGTGTGGCCTAGGAGGGGAATGATTTTGGGTCGTACTTCTGTGCATTGAATTGAGCCTGTGAAAGCTTAGAGACTGCTGGTGTTTGATCACCAGCAAAAGACGATGTACTCCGTTTCATCGCGTGTCATCAGTGTGGTCAGGGGGCTACAACCAACAGGGTACATGGCGGCCCCACCACAACGGACTAGCTACCGTGCTGGATATGAGGTGCAAGGAAGTCCATGGTCACTGTCAGTGCAGAAAGCGACAGTGCATAGTGCATGGTGGAAAATGCACCCAGGAAGGTGTTCTTGCCCCAGAGATGGAGAACGAGGGGGACTGCAATGTGACGATGAGAAAGTGGGCTAAAGATCTCAATGCAAGGTGGACACGATGCACCATGTAAGGCGCCCTTCCCCCCAATGGGCTCGCTCTTTGGGAAAATTTAGAAGATGGAGGTCAAACCCTATCGGGTAGCATCACATAAAGACCGAAACGTGAGACTCCTTTTAGTCACCTCTTACGACAGGCAGGAATACCTCGGGCCTATTCTAACCACCGGACCCACAGGGGGATTTCCCATTTGAGTTCCCGAAGCATCTACTTAACACTAGCATGTTGTTCGAACCTACGAGTAACATAGTAGTCCATCCCTGAACTACTTTGATGTCTTCCTTTTGTTTTCAACTCTTCCAGTGTTTCTCTACACCACAGATGCTTGTTCCTACCAAATCAGTGCATGCATTGAGACCACACTAGGTGCAACGCCATGCTGATATGTGGGCTCTTACTGCCAAATTCTTTGTAAATTCGAGTCCAATTTGTAATCTGTAATTGCCACAATAAGATCACATAATCTCTCAACCTGGGAAGTCTTGTATCTTTTCCTTCTCTAGGTGCTTCACCTTTTTTTGTCAGGCAGTGTATTTTCACTGCAGATAGAGGTTCAAACCATCTGTTCCAGATAATTTTTTAAGAAAGATGTTGTAAAACATTGTTTGTTATTTTACTTCACCTGTCACTTATAATTTTTTTTTTATCTCATTGTCTTTCCTGGTGAGAAGTTCTCAACTCCAGTTAGGTGGAAGCTCATTTCAGTGCCTGTCACTTCCATCATCTTTTGGCAGTCAAGGTGACTTCTGTGTCATCCTTACATAGTTGGTACTAGGGATTGGCGTATCTGCTACCAGTGCCTTGGTGCAGCTGAGATGACAAAGAGGGTAGGATCTGTAACTGAGCATGCTGGAAATGACATCAGTCTTCCACGTATACCCTTGCAGCAGTACTAGGAGGGAATGGAGAGCACCCAAGCACAAAGTACAAAGAGACAAAACAGTGCCATCTCCATACAAGAAGATGATGCAAGTGGTGTTCTTGTAAACAGCACACTTTTTTTTCTGAGATATCATCAAGCTGCAGACCTGAGAACTTTGTATTACAGGTTTATAATTCTCCCTAAAACTTTTATGGAGTGGCTAAAATTTTCTTCAATTATTATGGCACACCTTGGGTACAGTGTGTTAACTGTAAGATGGCAGAGTTGTGAGGGGAGTGCGGGGAGAGGAGGAGGCAAGCGTTGACTGGCGAAGGGAGAGGAGCCGTTGGGGAGGGGACAAGGCGCGTCTACCAGCTGCAGTGCTGGCACTACAAATTGCGCATCATGCTTACACAAAAGCAGACGAAAGGCTTGGAAGTAAAACTCGCTTTAAATGTTGTTCGTAAACAAAACTGAAATTGTCATGTACATTAAAATCTATATATGTCTACTATGCGCTCCCACATGTAGTGACACCAACGACACTTTCTTCACGTAAGTCACCCTTCCTCTGCCAACATTTATTAAACGATATATTATTATCAATCCACGATTCATCAAGATAAAATATTTCTCTGTCTGCTTCCCTGAAGTTCTTCATGTCAACAATGAAACAAGATTGCCAGTGCACAATGTCTGGACGTTCTAACAACACATTCCTCTTGTTTTCCACCTTACGCCATATGAATCCCATAGACAAAAGTACTTTTCTCAGTGAGACAATGCTCCACTTCCAGCCTATTTTGTCGTGCAAAACTGGAAGCAGTGTTCGCAGGCTCGGCACAATCTTCCGCACTGAATAAAATTCCGCTATCATGTCGTGAATGACACGCTGGTTGAAATCATCGATCATTACTTCGATTTCTCCACTTCTTTTCCTAAGTTAAAAGAGAGAGAAAGATTTATAAGAAAATGCCTTCTGCACTGCATGTATTTTTTTGAATTTGGAAATGTACTGTAATATGAATGTGTTTCGAAATAATACAATAACCAGTGGTGTTTCCATACAAAGAAATACAGTAGCTAGGAAAAATGAAATATAAGGTAATTCGGACGAATTAGGGAGCTCCTTCAAAGTGATCGCGAACAAAAGATCTGAAATGGAAACTCAACTTTTCTTGCCAGGCATTTGTGGTGATATGCCAGGATGATTCTTGGAAAACTGTTTGAATCTTCCAATGCTATGCATGCTTTGTCCTGTGTATGTAGCAGCTCTCACTGAAGATTTGTAAATGGGGTGAAGCAATTTTTTCTGCTCCCTTTCGCAGCATTCAATCGCACGCAATATAATTTTGTGAGCATCGCTACGTAATACTGATTTACTTCTAACCGTAGGCCTACCAGTAGGGGTTGTTGGCGACTCCCAAGATGGGCCAGCAACTGCCTCTTCACTCATTTTGATAATGTTTAGCACAACTGCACAATAAAAACACGCAGAACAGTACAGTGCAAAGCAATAATGAAGCAGACGACAATGGCAACCTTGTACAACACAGTCAGCTACGTAATGTTGGCAGCAGTCGAAGCTGCGTGCCTACCGAAGCCTCCCGACGTTTACCGACTTCTACCGATTCAGGACTAGGGAGAGGTCTGCCATCTAAACGTTTACACACTGTACATATGTGCCAGCGAACTGAAGTTCTATTTGAAGTTCTTAGTTCTGCCAATGAGTCCAAATGGAAACTACAACTTGTATCCTGCTTCACATGCTGACTCAATTCCTAGCTCAATTAACTTAAGATTCTTGTCTGGTGCTATAAATATACCACCTCCCAATTCATGGAGATTTTCGGCACTGTAGACAGAAAATTCATTAGGAAATCACACTTCAAGGACACAAAAGCACCTGGCAGAGGCCCTTGCTTTGATCAGTAAATGTATACAAGTGAAGAAAGGCAACTGTGCGTAAGAACTTTAATAATCTGGCTTTAAAAGTAACTTCCTTTAGTCTGTCCAAATATAAAGGATATGGTCATCTTTAGTAGATACGGAACTGATCTGATCCACTCTTGGGTGCAACACTACTTTCTGCCACATATAGTTTGGCACGACTGATATTTGCTCAGATCCATAATGGTTTTGATGCCTATGAACAGCTAGGCAAGTATGCTGGTTGGTAATGGTCAACAGTGACAATGACTGTGGAATACAAAGAACTTCTACAAATACTGAACCAGAAAAAAAGTGTTACCTAACTTAAAAGTGGTGACTCACCAAAACCACAGTCAATGTGAAATCTGGCAAATGATATAGACAACAAAAGCATGCTATGTTTGTTGTTCTTTCCGTGTCTCAGCCTAGTCACATTTATAGACACATTAATCAGTTGAAAATATAAAAATCAGTGCAGTGTTCTCCATCCACTTCTTTCGACATCCTACCAACTGTTTCAATGATTGGCTTAGAAAATTCATTTATGGAGCTATTCAAGAATGTTATGGTCTTACATCTTCATTCTAAAGACTGCAAAAGACCACTATCAGATGATGCATACCTGGAATAGAGGCATCTCCAATAGCATGAGGTTATCATGCAAGGAGTCCTATCATCTGGACTCACATTGGAAGCAACTGAGAAAATACCTTAATTTTTATCCACATCATGCGATAATTCATCATATGGACTTCTTAATATGACCACTGACAACAATTCTTTAGCAATTCACACAGTAAAGCTGAGTCAAAGTGTGAAATCCTCAGCAGTGCAGCTGAACACACATAACGTGACACATCCAGTCATGCACATTGTTCAAAAAGTCATTTTCCTGTACATAGGCCAATTCACCCTATTGGGCACCTATTTTAGAGCAACCCTTTCAGCAAATCTGTCTCATATCTGAATTATTCTGATGTAGTGGTTAATCAAGTGAAGTTTATCTCCTACTTCATATTAAACAGTGTCCATAATGCAGAACAACAAACACATCCGCTCAGTGTTTCAGAAGGAAAGGCCAGTATTATGGTAGAATGGCCATTTGAAGCACAGACGTTCACGCAGACATTTGTTAAATTTTGAATTCTTCTCACTAGATATTTTGATGGAATGAACAACGAGAAACAATTGCTCACTTAACCACCCAATATATTTCTGTTGAGTAATTTACTCAAGAGCACTGTTTTAACATTCACAGTTTACAAGCTTTTTTTATTATTTATATTTTAAACTGTCAGTCTTGGAAACAGCCTGTCAAATGTGTGTATGCTTAAAGTTTACAATCAACTTTAAATAATTCACAATAAAAGAACAAAAAGCAACTATCACCTTCAGTGTACTTTTCTACTCCCAGTACATGTCACAACACTCGTCTCGCTGCTTCACTATGCACCTTTATGAGGGTAGTAGTTATAATGATGCAACCTAACACTTTATCTCGCACAAAGCATCTCACTGATAAACAGAAAGTATCTGATATGAAATAGTAATAAACATAAGAAAATTGTTTGATGATGATAAAAATTTTCAAGCATTTACCTCAGGAACCATTAAATATACAGCATATGTTTATACAAACATTTTTGCTGCAAAGGACTATTTATGTTATCTCCTTGAAAATTTGTCTTCTCTCCTGATAAATGTGCCCTCTACTGTACTCATAAGATATAATTATACCTTCTATCTATATAATGGCGATGCCGCATTTCTCGACAATAGTGCACCACATGTCCCAGACATCCACAGTGGAAACATACTGGTTGGTTATCCTGGATCCTCTGGATGTCAGTCTTCCTTGGTGCCCAAACAGGTTTCTCATGTGGAATTGTAGGAATGTAACTCCACCTGGATCTAGACTTTTTTATCATTTTAAAGGGAAATGAAGGACAAGAAATTGGGTTCAATGTCTGTTCCACTTCCTCCCTTATGACCTCTTGAAGCGTCTTGGTTTTTTGCTCGCCATGCAATCCAAGTGCCTTCTGAACTTCCTCTCTCACTATCTGGCAAAGAACACTTGTGAAATCAGTTGCTTCCTCCATCACAGACATCGATACAAAGTTTGGAAGCCGTTCAAACTTTTTGTGTGTAATTCTTTTTGGATGCATTGTCTTGATATACTGGGACCATTTTATGAAGTCGTCTGCTGTCGAAATCTCCTTCAGGATTACGGCTTGATACATGTCCTCAGCAACACTCTTTATGAAATGTGCAACCTTATCTTCCTCCTTCATTCTAGGATCCACCATTTTACACAGCTCCAGGACGTCTTGAATGCAGGATGCTGTAGTTTCTTCTGGTCGCTGTGACCTGCACTTTAATTTATCTTCAGCCTTCCACTTCTGTCATTGTGTGTTGCCGAAATAATTGCGCAGTTCCACCTGGAATACTTCCCAGCTTGTGAACTACTACTCGTTGTTCTCATGCCATTGCTTGGCAGTGCCCTCCAAGTAGAAAAATATGTTAGCCAAACACACGGTGTCATCCCATTTGTTAAATATGACTATATGCTCATAAACCTTCAGCCACTTGTTTGGATCTTGGCCATCATCACCAGAGAACCTGGAAGGATGTCTCGTGGTGGCACACAGTTGCTGTCATCATAACGTCTTCTTCTTCTGTCTCCGATACATTGCGGTCTGTTGTATATGGCTCGAACTCACGTTTCTCGCCACATAAACGGTGGCTCTGTCGTGACATGATGGGAGCCACTGTGTTGTCAATAATGTGCACTATCACAAGTTCCAATACCCAGAGTCTCCACCAGAATAATGTCATGTAGAACAAGGTGTAATTAGATGAATGACGAACACTAACTTCACTTAACGAAGGTATATTCAGCACTTGCACATACAAGAGTGCGGAGCAAACTGCCTTCGGCCAGAACACACAGAGTATATACACAGCTACAGAACATTCCAGTACAACGATACTTGACATTTGAAGATACTTCTAGAACATACTCGAACCGAATATAGAAATTAAAATTGTACAGTGCAGGTGAGTTTTGCAAGCTACAGAGAATGTTATTGAAATAAGTGTAACAACTAGGTTGGATACTACAGCCATAGGAATTTGAGAAAGAATGAATATTCAGGTAAAACAAAACAAATTACTGTAATACAATTGTGGATAGCACACGAGCAGGGCTCAGGCAACAACAGCTGGTCAGACAGTTGGTGCCAGTCTGTGTCAAGCTGAGCATAGAAACTGATAGCTCACATTCCATTTCATTCTCTTTGTCAGCAACTACTTTTAAAAAAGTAGTGTCTGCAACATCGTGTAGCCTAAAAGAAAATTTTTAGTTTTATTATAGATGTGGAATATGCTACAAATTGGTTGTATGAAAGGTAAATGAAGAAGCACGGTATTTTGAGCCGTCACCTTCACTGGGGTTACTGCTTAAAACACCCAAAACAACATGTGAAAGACAAGACCAGTGTGGGCATGTGTTTTCACCTGACTTACACACCAATGGATTGTTTCTCATTGTCTATGCCAGAGAATAAAAATAAAAAACAACAGATTAATCAATACAGTGGGCCAATAATAGTCAAGGAAGATAACACAAGTTGAGAGTGAACAGTGTATGGGGTAAAGTGGATTATGACAAAAATTGAGATTATTTACTCATTTTTCATGGTAACTAATTCACATGTACCTTGTGAAAAAGCCAACAATAAGTAACTACTGGTCAAAACATCTGCACTGCATAATCCCTTTCCTGCAATGATGATAAGCTATGTTAGTTCAAAGCAATTTTGGTGAACTTGCAGCTCAATAACAATGACAAATTATTTCTCATAATCATTTTAAAATTTGCTCATTTTTTGTCATTTGAATTCTTATGTCATCCTCTTCATTTACTCCCTATGGATATTTGACAGTTAATGAAAGTATGTGTGGTTTAAAATGACATACTGATTTTTCAATGTAAATGACTAGCACACAACAGAGAAGTACAGCATAAAAAATGCTTAGTGCTTGTGATCTTTTGACTGGGTATGTACTTACAATGGAGGCATCCACAGGGAAAAGGGCAGAGTAGCCAGCTGTATGGCACTTTTTAATACATTATTATAGTAGTACCATGACAGACACTAAGTAACATAAATGTACTGCTATTATATTTCACCTGCTGTATTTGATTATCTATGTGCATATAAGATAAAAGCAGTAGGCACTTGCATGACTAACAGGAAAGATCTTCCACAATTTACAGTTGTCAAGCTCAGACTCTAAAAAGGACCATTTCTGAGAGAAGGGAGTATCTCCTCTGCCTGGAATGAAAGGACACAAGTGATGTTCTGATATTCTCAAAATGCCACCTTGCTTCAACAACAGAAGTAAATGTGTGCTCACAAGGATACTTAGTGACATAAAGAAGCAGACAATGGTTTCAACATAAAATTCACACAGTGGATCCAATCACATCTAATGATTGTTTTCTATCCTTTAAAGAGCAATCAATCCAAATGGTGGAAGAATTCTCCTTTCAGTTATTTGTTGGGTATCATTCAGAGCATATAAGAGGACAAGAAAACAGGCACTAAGTCACTGGCAGACTTTTGCCAAGAAAATACCACATAGCAGGAACAAACTGCATCTGACACTTCTGTAAAATATGTGTCAGCATCATTAAGAGCCAGGCGGAGGAGTGTATCGAAAAGAAATATTTTGTTCTGTGTATGTACAAACGTTTTGTTCTGTGTATGTACAAATGTTTCAAAACATTTCACATTGAGAAAAATTTAATGCAGTTGGTACAAGTTTTCTTTCTGAATAAAGTCTTAATAGTAAAATGAGTCTTAAGTCTGCTATCTATAAAATATTACAATAATATCCCCAGGAGTAACGAGACCATTTCTGAACGTTTCACCTGACACTTTGTACAAAAATATAGCATTCACTACTACAGAACTATGATTTTTGAAAAATTTGCTTACAATCAGCTGCCCAGCTACCTTTGTCCAGGGTGCTTGAGAAGTTAATAATATCACTTTTGAGGTAGTTCAACATTCGGTGTCAAAATGCTGGACTTTCGTCCCTCTTACCACCAGCCTCCTCCAGAGCAGGTGTGCTCCAAGCAAAATATTAATGTGAATCTCTGCAGTCCCTGCTTCTGCTAAGATAGTAATTTGGAAAGTGCAATAATGCTGTGGTGAAATGTCAGTATGTAGTCTGAGCACCTGGATGTGATTGAGAAGGGTCACATCATGAGCCTGCACAAAGCTGGTTAGTCCCTTAGGTGTTGGAGTAGGAAATGAGATAAGGCGCCCCCCCTCCCCCCCATTCATAGTGAGTGAATGATTGTGTGTGTGTGTGTGTGTGTGTGTGTGTGTGTGTGTGAGCCACAACACCAAGAGATGACAGGACAGGGGATTGTGCTAAGTATTACACTGTTCACACTACTCTCCACACTGACTCTTCCAAACTATCAACCATCTCAGAATACACTGGAATGGTGCTGTTACATAATCATGCACAGATACACATTGGCAACATGATGTATTCACCAATAAATTATACACCTAGGCAACATTGACTAGCAAATCCTTATAATATAGTACCCATGTTAACACCAAACAACACCATTTATTGTCGTTCCTCACATCACTTTTAAGAGCTGGTTTTATAACATGGTGTGCAACTGCCTACAGTGCGTGTACCCATACTATTTTTAATACCTCAGCTAGACACCAAAATGGGCACAGAAGAGGTTGGAAGGGCACCAAGAACTCCAGCGCGCAACAAAATCACTGGTGCTCACAGAGTGGTGTATTAAAGAGCCACATACTAAGCAGCACTGCCAGTACTGTGCTTCAACTTCTACTTGGTATTGCTTGGCAATGTTTAAGGTTAGCTTGACAATGAACTTCAACAATGGATGTGGTCAGCTTGGTTCTACCCTTAACATCAATGAACAAGAATTTTGGTTTACCAACAAATTCCTGTTTTCAATTAGCATTATTCTGCAACCAGTCAAGGGCTGTTCTTGTATAATTACAAAATAAAGTGTGGACCACCACAGAGGCAAATGTATTTATTTCAAGTTCCCATGCCACAACTGGGAATGCTACAACTAATCAAGAGACTGTCCAAGAACTTTAATTACCGCTCTATGCCTTGCAGCACCAGTTATCTTTCCCCATAAGAGTATTAGGGGTATGGACAAATCATTTGATATCTTGGAAATATGTAAGACTATTCAAACAATTCATGATAGATTAACACAGTATGCCTTGAGACCCAACAAGCTATTTGCAAAGTAGGAGTTAATAAAATGGTTCAAATGGCTCTGAGCACTATGGGACTTAACATCAGAGGTCATCAGTCCCCCAGACTTGGAACTACTTAAACCTAACGAACCAAAGGACATCACACACATCCATGCCTGAAGCAGGATTTGAACCTGCGACCGTTGCAGCAGCGCGGTTCCACACTGAAGCGCCTAGAACTGCTCGGCCACAGCGGCCGGCGTTAGGAGTTAATACATCTACTTAAAACAAGACCAATTCACTGCACCAAAAACAACAGACTATTCTCTCCCCCTCCACCACCAACCCCGGAAGAGTTTAAATTCTGGAAAAAGTAAGTGTGAGACATACTTAAAATTAAGTATTATAATCTTACCTTCTGCTCCACACGCTGAGGCAAGCAATCCACCTTCATTTTTTATTTCGTCAAACTTCGAAAAAAGGACTGCAATCCTAAAAAAAACATACACGTAGTAGTGTTAATAGATAAACAACAATTCTGCAGGTATTTTTTAACTACATCAAAAAAACTCAAATTGATGTGATTCACAATAATAATACATTCATTGACTACAACACAATTTGAACCTTTTCCGAAATATAATTTATTATCCTGGACTTCACACGTACAGAATATTCAATGTCTAATCAGCTGTATTTAGGAATTGAAAACAATGTACACATAGTCAACAGAATAAAAACTTACTTAGTATCTTTGGCACTGCAGCGACGTTGGATATCTTGTCGAAATTTTTCCCCTACATGTCGATATATTTCAGTCAATGCATTAAAAGCTGCATCTCTCACAGATGGAAGTGGATCATGCAGAAGTTTCAAAATGCTTGGAACATGTTTTGACAAGCCAAGGTTTGAAGGTCCATGCCTTGGAAACAAGAAGCAACAATCACCCAGAAGAATCATATATTGTACAACATATTTATTTCACACAACTGTAAATAACCTCTACTTCAACATAAATTCTTCAAAAATGGAAATTAGTTACACTTTGCAGTTAAGATGGCTAACTGTAATTTGGATATTGGAAATTAAAAAATTACATACATGGATGTGATTTTCTATTAACATTCAGCATCTGAAAACAATCAAATTCAGTTTACATCAGTTGTTGCCAGCACCTATAATTAGTTGCTTCACTCACAGCTTGGTATCATCCGTGAAATTTGTTAACTGATTTCATCTACCTGTAGGTTTCACACATTTCTGTCCAGTTTATGAACAAGTTTAAATTTTGAGAAATCACTTGCTAGATTGCAAATTGCATCAACATTTTGATCTTCTTAATCTACATAATTTCTATTCTGAAGAAAATAACAATTGCAGTCACCACAAATGAAGCAAGTCCCAATCGACCATAGATATCAAGTTTTTAGTATCCATTGGCATGGATAGTGAACAGTTTGCCTCTACGATTTTGCAGTGCCAGTGTTATTTCGATGATGATGCACTGCAACGACGACAGCCGTTACTAAACACATCAGATGAATTCATAATTGTGAATAATGACCACCATCAGCTGTAGAATGGAATTATGACAATGAAAATTTGTGCAGGACTGGGACTCGAACCCGGATTTCCCGCTTATCATGAGTGGTCATCTTACAATTTGGCTATCCATACATTACTCACAGCCAGACTCAAACTTCCACATGTCATCAACCATGCGCCTACGATCTGCACTGGCACATCCAGGTTGAGTCTGGTTGTGAGTCGTGTATGGATAGCCAAATGGTAAGGCGACTGCTCGCAATAAGTGGGAAATCTGGGTTCGAGTCCTGGTCCTGCACAAATTATCATTGTTATCATTCCATTCTACATACGATTGTGGTCAATATTCACAACTGCGAATTCATCTGATAAGTTTTGCTCTAGTTTTAGTTCCAACAGCAAGTCTAACCTGTTACACCAAATGTGGTGTCTTCTTTCCTTCCATATTATATCCTACACATTAGAAATGTCAGTGTCAATTAATCCAGTTGACACTACAGCCCACAACCATGACAAATGGTCATTAAATCAAACATTCACTTCATAGGGAAATTGCTGATTACGATTTTATACACCAGACAGATGAATTCCTTCACATGATACAGCTATTACGCAAAGTGATTATTTCAGTCTTGTATTGGCATAATAATACATTTTTGGTCCCAATAAATCAAATTATTGCAATAAGATTCTGCTACAAGTTATAAATGAATCACTGCAATGGACTGATTGATGTGAAACTCATATTTGGTAGTAAAGTTTCAAATAACTGTAACTTAATGGAAAGAAACTTTGCACTGATGCAATTTTTCCAAAAAAAATCTGCGCATTAGACTAAAGAAACTGCTTCAATTTTTTTTCTGACAGCTGCTTAATAGCTGAAACTTTCCCTAGACAAATAGTTTAGTCTTCACAAAGGAAGTAGCTACTCAGGTGCACATGGAGGTTTTTTAGGCTAGGCAGAAGGTCGAGGTTCTCTGATTAACACTCACGAGACGACTCGGATAGCTAAATCAGACTGTGTTCAGAGTGAAGACAGTTCCACTATCAAAATTTTATTAGTGAATTCTCAAAGCATTTGTAACAAAGCTTCCAAATTTACTACCCTCCAGGAAACTACTCACGCTCAAATTATTCTCGGCACTGAGAGATGACTGAAACCCCAAGTATGAATCTCTGAGATAGTTAGTGATTCATGGAATGTATATCAAAAAGATAGATTAGATGCTACAGGAGGGGGTGTGTTCATTGCAATTGACTAAAACATTGTTTCAGCGTGGCATTGAAGTTCTGTGGTCGTATATAACAAGGCTAGGTGAAATCAAGTTAATTTTTGGATGATTTTGCAGGCCATCCAATTCCACTGTGATGGTTTTAGAGTCAATGGCAGAAAGTCTATGACCAGTAGTGAGGAAATACATACAAGTAATACTAGCTGGAGGCGACTTTAACCTACCAAGTATAGAGTAGGATGTCTATGGATTGATTACAGGGGGTACAGACAGACAGGCCTGTGAAGTTCTTTTGAACATGTTTTCTGAAAACATATCTTGAGCAGCTTTTTCAAGAGCCCACATGCAATGGAAATATTTTTGGATCTTGTAGCTACAAACAGGCCTATCCTAATTGACAGTACAGAAGCAGGGAATAGTGAAAACGTCATTATGGAGACTTGGGTTACTAAAGTTAATAGCTCCATAAAGAAGACTACAACAGTATCTTTGCTAGAAAGAGCAGATAGACAGTTGTTAGCATCCTACTTAGACAATGAATTGACATAATTTTGTTCCAGTACGATGGACGTAGAGAAATTATGGGCGAAGTTTAAACGGATCGAAAAGCATACTCTGAAGAAGTATGTGCTGAGTAAGTGGACGAAAAAGACTGACCACAGTTTAACAATGAAATTCAAAAAATGCTGAGGAAGCAAATGCTGTTGCACTCTCGGTTCACAATAAAATGCACAAATGACAAGAGGCAAAAGTTTAAAGAAATTCATGCGCCTATAAAAAGATTTATGCGTGAAGCTTACAGCAACTACACCATCACACCTTAGCAATAGATCCTGCGAGAACTCAAGAAAATTCTGGCCCAATGTAAAATTGCTAAGTGGGTCTAAGGCTTCTATCGAGTCACTCGTTGGCCAGTTTGGTGTGATGGTAGATGATAGTAAAAGTAAAGCCAAATTTTGAATTTCTCATTTAAGAATTTGTTCACATAGGAGAATCGTACAAACATACCATTGTTTGACGAACATACAGAGTCCCATATGGAGGACAAAGAAACCAGCATCACTCGTGTATAGAAACACATGAGAATTGAAAGCAAATAAGTCGCTAGGGCTTGGGATCCCAATTTTGGTGTTACAAAGAGTACCCTAAAGCAATGGCCCCTTACCTAGCTTCCATTTCTCGTGAATCTCTCACCCAGCGCTAAGTCCCAAGCGACTGATAAGAAGTGCAAGTGACTTCTGTGTACAAGAAGGGTAAAAGAACAGACCTGCAAAATTACGGATCGTTATCCCCAACTTTGGTTTGCTGCAGACTCCCTGAACATATTCTCAGTTTGAATATAGGGAAAAGTTTCTGTCCACACATCAGCACGGTTTTAAAAAGCATCGCTCATACGAAATTCAGCTTGCCCTTTTCTCACATGAGATCCAGTGAACCATGGATGAAGGGCAACAGGCAGACCTCATATTCCTAGATTTCTGGAAAGCATTTGACACGGTGCCACAATGCCGACAGTTACCAACAGTACAAGCATATGGAATACGTTCCCAAGTATGTGAGTGGATCAACGACTTCTTGAGTAACAGAACCCAGTATGTTATCCTCATTTGGTGAGTGTTCGTCAGAGATGGGTATTGTCAGAAGTGCCCCGGAAAGTGTTATTTTCTATATACATAAATGATCATATGGACAGGGTAAGCAGCAGTTTGTGGCTGTTTGCTGACAATGCTGTGGTGTATGGGAAGGTGGTGTCATTGAGAGACAATAGCAGGATACAAGATGACTTACACAAAATTTGTAGCTGGTGTGATGAATGGTAGGTAGCTCTAAATGTAGAAAAAGTATGAAAAACAAACCCATAACGTTCAAATACAGTATTAGTAGCGTGCTGCTCGACACAGTCATGTACATTAAATATCTATGTGTAACGTTGCAAAGCAGTATGAAATGGAGTGAACATGTAAGGACTGCATTAGGGAAGGCAAATGGTCGACTTCGGTTTGTCGGGAGAATTTTACGATAGTGTGGTTCACCTGTAAAGAAGACAGCATACACAGCACTAGTGTGACCCATTCTTTAGTACTATTTTGAGTGTTTGGGGTCCAGGGCAGGTCAGATTAAAGGAAGTCATCAAAGCAACTCAGAGGTGGGTTGCTAGATTTGTTACCAGGATGTTAGAACAACAAGCATGTGTTAACAGAGATCCTTCAGGAACTGAAACAGAAATCCTTGGAGGAAGTAGACATTCTTTTCAAGTAACGCTATAGAAAAAATTTAGAAAACTGGCATTTGAAGCTGACAGGAGAGCAATTCTATTGCCACAAATGTATATTTCACCTAAAGACCATGAAGATAAGATTAGAATGATTGGGGCTCATATGAAGGCATACAAACAGTCATTTTGCTCTCGCTCTATTTGCGAATGAAGCAGAAAAAGAAAATAACTAGAAGTGGTACAGGGTACCCTCTGTGATGCACCTTATGGTGGTTTGCAGAGTATATATGTAGGTGTAGATGATATAGATACAGAACTCTTCCCATTAAGGGAATGCGGTAATTACGGAACATCTAATGCCTGATGTATGTATAGATAACTTAAAGAGTCAAACTGTAATATACTTGAAAACCATTTGAAGCCTGCAATCAGATCGAAATGTCACAGTTTGTAGCGTATTTGTGTACTGTTGTTACAGCAACACAGGGACATTCACATTTTAATGAACAATGCAAGCAACTAGTGGTCTCGTTTCAAATATCTACTACATTCTGTACATTAACCTGATCAAGCTTCAAGTAGCAAGTGTAGGTGTGATACCTCAAAGGAAGAAATAGGTGTCACACATTTGATGATGATGTGTAAGAGCTAGTACATATGAGATTATGGAATGCCTGAAGCTTCCTTTTCCCACATCATGCGGACAACCAACACAACGAAAAAAAAACTGGCACATTTGCACTGATTTCAATGCATACTATCTCAAAAGGCATGCATGTTCCACAAATAATAAAAATGATTACATTAATTTCTACATTGCCTCCGCAGCCGAATGATTAAGGCTGCCGCCTTCAGTGCTTAAGGGCCTGTGTTCAATTCCCGGCACCACCTGAGATTTCAATTCTCTCTCTCTCTCTCTCTCTCTCTCTCTCTCTCTCTCTCTCTCTCTCTCTTTCCCCTCCAGGGGCAGAGACATCTGGAATGGGGTCCACTCATGAGGATGAGGATGAGGATGAGGATGAGGAGGAGGAGGAGGAGGAGGAGGAGGAGAAGATGAGTGTTTAACGTCCCGTCAACAATGAGGTCATTAGACATGGAGCACAAGCTCGGATTAGGGAAGGATGGGGAAGGAGAGCGGCTGTGCCATTTTCAAGGAATCATCCCAGCATTTTCCTCAACCAATTTAGGAAAATCACACTGCCCGGACACAGATTTGTACTGTCATCCTCACGAATTCAAATCCAGTGTTCAGTGTGCTAACCACTGCGCTACCCTACTCAGTGGGTCCACTCAGCAGCATAAAGACAAATGAGGAGCTGCTTGGATAAAGTATCAGCATCATCAGGATTCAGCTACTGGCAATAACAGCTGGAAGAATTGGCAACAGTGTGGTCACATGTCCAGCAATTATACATTGTTCCTCCTCCTAACATGGAGCAGCAGTCAGAACAGACTCTAGGACTAATCTCTTTGTGGTGTTCACATTTATTAATCACTAACTCTGATTCTTATGAAGCAAGTCGTGTACAGCTGCTTACAACTCAATAGTCCAGCATGCATCTTCATGTTTTCCTTGCACATTTACTGACACGCAAGATTTTTGGTAAGCAGCCATAGGAACTCATTTCTTACAATAATACTTCCGAATGCCTTTCAGCCATCTTCAGCATAAGCCAACAAGTCAGCTCACTCAGAAGTTGGCCAGAAGATTTAAAGGCAAAATATCAGTGAAAGAAATGTAATTACTGTAGCAGCAGGGTCAAAATCTAATGCATCTTTGGAGCATAATTTTCTGCCAAGGCAGAATTTTCCTGCTCTGTTGGGAAAAGCTCCCTGGCTAGAATTATTTTCATTATTTGAATCTCAATGAGATAACCTTGGGTAACTGAACTATGTTGTCATATTTTAACCACATCTGCCAAATGTACAAGGGTTGTTCAATAAGTAATGCCCCACATTTTCTTTCTTTTCTCAGAACATATTAATTGTTAAGAGTCAGAATTTGGTGACAATATACATCAACATGCCTTGTCCATGTCCTATTTCTCTACGTTGTCTCCATCACGTTCTATGGCCGTACGCCAACTTTGGGGAAGAGCATGTATCCCCTGATGGTAAAAGCTCTTGTCATATAAGCATAGCCATGTTTTCACTGCACGACTTCTTCAAAGTACGATCCCTGTAAAGAATATTTAAGCAGCCCAAAGAGATGGTAGTCCGAGGATGCCATGTCCGGACTGTAGTGTGGATGAGGCAATGAGGTCCAACCCAATTTGGCGATGTGTTCCCAGGTTCTCAGACTTGTGTGTGGCCGTGCATTATTGTGTTGGAGCAAGATTTCGGCTGGATTCTTGTCGAATCGAACATGTCAGAAACTGTTCTTGACTTTATTCAGAGTCTTCACATATGCCTCTGAATTCATGGTTGACCCTCTTGGCATCACATCCACAAGAATGACACCATCACAATCCCAGAAGACTGTCGCCATGACTTTTCCGGTAGAGGCTGTTGTCTTGAATTTCTTCTTTTGTGGTGAATGAGGATGATGCCACTCCATGGGCTGTCTTTCTGCTTCTGACACAAAGTGGTGCATCCAGCTTTCGTCCCCTGTAATGATCCGTGGCAGAAAGGCTTCTCCATTGGTCTCAAAACGCTCCAACAATTCAAATAAAATGACCGTTCTTTGAATTTTGTGGCCCACTGTTAGCATTCATGGAACCCATTGTGAGCACCTCTTTGAATATCCAAGTCTCAATCATTGCAGACGCACTTCCAATCTTGACCGACAAATGCAGAGCCAACTGTCGAGTTGTGATGCACCTGTCAGCACGAATGATGACATACAGACATGCTAAATCATCTGCATGATTCAGCATGTCTGGAGCAGTGGCTGTTACAGGACGCCCAGAGCGTGGCTTATCATGGAGCTCTGTTTCTGCATTTCCTAACGCTGTAACTTTCTTTACCCATTGTCTAACTGTACTCCTTTCAACTACACCACCACCATACACTGCACACATACGTTTATGGATGTTCATCACAGTTTCTTTTTCTGCACACAAGAATTCAATAACAGCACACAGCTTGTAATGTGAGTTGTATGTAGATGGCATTTTGACACTGTACTATGGCTCTGCCATCTGCCGGAATGGTTTGAAACTTCACCAGCAGATAGAACAAACATCAGATGTGGAGCACCAACAAGGATATTTGTCTATGTACCGTATTTACTTGAATCTAAGCTGCACTTTTTTTCCAGTTTTCCCAATTTAAAAAACCGCCTGCAACTTAGAATCGAGTACAAATTAAGCAAAAGTTCTGAAAAAGGTTGGTAGGTGCCACCACAACAAACTTCTGCTGTCGAATATATTTAGCGCTACACAGGCATGCTTTGCGGGCACAAAGATGAATACTGGTGCCAAAACCTTTGCCTCTGCCTCAGGAAATAAATTAAAAAAAGGTATAAGATGAGCTTTTTTTCTCCGTCCCGAGTTTTGACCACATTATCCCATCAAGTAAATAGAAATTCCTTATTGTTCATCTTCGAATGGTCCGCCCCCGGTAGCTCCGCTCAGGGACTGGGTGTTGTGTTGTCCAAATCATCATCATCCTCATCATCTCATCCCCATCGACGCGCAAGTCACCAAACTGGCGTCAAATCAAAAGACTTGCACCAGGCGAACTGTCTAAAATCTTCGAATGTAGCAGCCTTTCAAATATTTCTTTTGCAGAAGAAAGTTCTAATCGTGCTGCAGGTCTGCAACTGATGAGAGCAACATCAGGCGATGGCAGCACGAAAGCATTTAGTGGGCCAATGTGCGGCCAATATAATGCACTAGAAGTGATTTTAAATGAATTTGAGGAACAGTGTCAGAAATTCCTGTCTGTGAATGCCGAAATTTTAAAAATTAAGGCACATGAAATTGTCAGAGAGCAAAAAACTGAAAATTTTAAGGCAGATCGCAGCTGGATTGATCTGTTTATGAAGCGCTGGGGTTTTTCACTTCGGAGGCAAACTTCAGTCGCACAGAAGCTGCTGAAAAATTATGAAGAAAAACTTTTGGAATTTCAGCACTTCGTAATTAGGCAGCACACAGAAAAGCAATACCTTCTTGGCCAGATAATAACTGCTGACCAAACTTCCACATATTTTGACATGCCGTCAAATTATACGGTTGATGCCAAAGGAAAGAAAGACATAAGTGTTCTTACATCAAGGGGTGAAAAAACAGCAGACGTCCGTCATGCTAGCTTGCACAGCAGATGGACATAAATTACCCCCATTCATAGTTATCAAGCAAAAGACTTTCCGAAATCAGAAGTGTTTCCAAAAACTGTAATTGTACGAGCAAACGAAACTGGGTGGTTTTCGGAGAACATGGTACTGGAATGGATTAGGCACTTGTGGAATCATCTTCCTGGTGCAATGCTTGGTCTACGCAGTCTGTTGATATTAGATGTGTACGCAGGCCATACAACACCTGCAGTAGAACGAAAATTAGAGGAAAGCAAAACGGACTTGGCAGTAATTCCAGGCAGGATGACGTCAATTCTGGAACAACTTGACCCCTGTCTGAATAAACCATTTAAGGACAAGCTTAAATGCATGTACACAGACTGGCTTTTAAAAAGCGATAGACAACTGACACCAACAGGACGTGTAAAACGCGCAAGTTTGTCGCAAGTGTGCCAATGGATTTATGATGCATGGAAGTGTGTACCAAATCAGACTGTGCAACAAGCATTTAAAAAATGTTCGATATCCAATGCACTAGATGGTATAGAGCACTAGATGGTATAGAGGACGATGCTCTGTATGAATAAATGAGCAACAAAGTATTGAGAGAGTGCTTCAGAGTCATGACTGTTATTTTAAACATTTTGTATAAGATGTATTACAAACATAATAAAATTTTCTTTTAAATTTCAGCGTTTAGTTTCTAAGTTATTTTCATTCTTATTTTATAAGTGTTGCTACTCTGCATTGCACAGGATAGAAAAGCGTGGAGAGCTGCATCAAACCAGTCTGTGAACTGAAGACAACAATAACACACACTGCATTTGAAGTCATCACTGAAAATGTACTATGGAAATCCGACTGGCAAGACTGTTTGGGATGTATGTAAATATGGTCAACTCTACGTTCTGAATTTTTTCTTACCTGTGACAAGAGATGGTTAATAATAGGAACTTTTATGAATCGTGAATCACATGCAGTATTCTCTTCACCATAAGAATAATATGAATGTAAACATTATGACTTGTATTCCTTCATGTTTGCTGCTATCTCATTTAAATCCTGTCTGTCTAATAAACTACGAAACTAGAGTGAGACAACAGCAAACGCCGAAGGATATACATATCATGTCATGTTTATATTCATATTATTCTTATGCTGATTAGTGATACAGTCGGAAATGAAGCATGGCAACTTACTAGATTTTTAAATCTAAGATGACTAATTTCTGTGCAGAATGTAATGTAATAAAGAGGCACCTGCAAAGATGTTCAAACAGAGAAAAATTTTCCCTAAACTCTCGTTCAGAACATCGTCTATCATACGCACTCTATTATTTGGTTCTTGCTGATCATTGTCAAAGAAAGCACCAGTAACAAATAGCATTCTCTTGCCATTGTTTCACTAATGAGACAATTACTCTCTTTTTTTTAATTGTAAGTGGCAGTAGTGCGCACAGAAGCAAGCCATCCCGCGAGCGGCGACAGGTCGTAAACACTCATTATCTGAATGAGACAAACAATGCATGACACAGTACAATAACACATTTTCAGCTTAGAATGACATAAACACCTATAAAAAAGAGAACGGCACTTATCAGATCAAAGCAAAATAAGCAATCAATTCAAACCAGACGAAGCACATGAAAGAGGAGGGTACCCGTATAAATATGGACAGAGCACCTAACGCATAGCAATGGTTACCTGGTAAAGCTTAACTGCAAAGCTTACAACTCGAATCAAACTACTGTAGCTGTGTCTTCAGCCATTCGACCTAAATTGTGTCTCATGTTACAATGGACCAGCTTTGTTTCGATTTGGAGGTGCGGTCTAAAACTTTTCTCTCCCCTTGAATTTTGAGTCTCAAATTTCGGGTGTGGCTTAGATTCGGGAATTTTTTTTCCCTTGATTTCCAGTCTCATTTTTCAGGTGCAGCTTGGATTCGAGTAAATACGGTATATTAAAGGATTAAAAGGGGGGGGGGGGGGAGCATTACTTACTGAATGCCCGTCATACATTTTCTTTCAAAAAAGTATGGATTTGTACTCTTTTAGGGTTTTACTACAAGTATTGTTACTTCTCATAATTACATGTGTACGTGTAAAGAAACTAAGGGCACTTACTATATCCAAAGTATGAAACTTTTTAAAAAAATTCCACTTACTCCCTCAGTGCGGACTGATAACAGATTAACACTTCTTCTCGGATTTTAGCATTTTTGTGAGTAAATGCTAATGTCAACTTCTCAAACAAGTAATATGGTGATGCAATTTCTCTCTCCAAAAGTTTCAGAAGGAAAAGCTGAGCTTTCTCCCTCACGACTTCTTTATTGTCGCCTGAAATACAAACATACTAGATATTATTATTAATTCCTTACATATCTACTAATCTGAAACTAATGCCATGACCATTTTTTCTAGCTCTGATACTTTTTCAATATACATATTCTTACCAAAAATTAATTATGATAACTGTTAAAATTATATTGGAATAATTATTGTGAAGTCACTTAGACTTGCAACGTCCACACCACATACACTTTTCTATACATATCATAAGCTCAAAAGTCATTCCCAACCATACACAATTACAAACTTGTATTAAAGCATTGACATCTCAAACGCTAGATAGGTCATTATTTCACAGCATACTACATTTTTTGGTAAACTCTACCTACTATAGCTGCATAACACTTAATGTTAGCTGCAGCTTGTAGTCTTTTTGCAGAGCTGGCCAAAATATATAAAATATGTGTCTCAATAATAGATTACAGAATTTAAATTCTCAGGACACATTTCAAATATTTTCCACACAAATTTACTTAATGACAGACAACACTTTTGGAACTGTTGGATATAGAGTGATGTTTTTCAAACTGGTAATAGCTAATCTTAAGACTGTCCCTTCAAATGCCTGTTAGCCCCATGTATTAGAGGTTTGGGTATTTGCTTCTGTGGATTACAGTTCTTACAGAGGTACTGAATGTTCTGTCCAGTCAGCCTACAGGTGACCTACCAACGTGGACACGATTTTCACATCCTGCTACTTACAAGTGAATCAACAAAGTGGTTGAACTTTTTCTATCAAATTTCTGTCTCTGTATATCTCTATTACACTTTACCATGTCTACGAATATTTAATATTAATGTTTTGGTGGTGGTGATCACAATTTTTTGTTTCTGGCATTGGCATTGGAAATTCTAACTGCCATAGGAAAGGCATGCTAAGTTTGTAAATACCTCACTAGAGTGCATAAGACTACAGTAACCTAAGTGGCGCCACTAGAGCAAGTTTCATGAGTGATTAAAAGTAATAAGCATACAATACATGTTGCAAAGAATTTTCTTGCTTACAGCATTTACGGGATAAAGCTCTCTATTTCTTGCTTCAACATTGTTTGCCTACCAACAAGGAATCTAAAGCTTAATGCACAACACTGGACAAAGCACTTATATTCCCTGTAGTAAGAGACATTAGCATGTTCTTTCCCTGCACGCATAATCTAAAACAGGTTATATAATATGGACTATTCATATCATCACACTGGTCGATCAACAGTATGAAATAACACAGAATCCTACATGTCATGGCATACATAGTTCATTTCTGGGAAAAGTGGACAAAACATGTTCTTTTCCTGTACTCTTCCTTTTGATTCTACACAGCATTCTACTGAATTGATTTGAAGAATGTTACACAAATATCTTTGACATGCTTTTCAGACACCCATCTATTAAATTACAAGCATCACTTCCTTGTAGTTTTGTCTCTTCCTGAGGCACACCTCTGGAGCCTGATGGCTTCTCAAGATCAACTGTCCCCTCCTCCTCAAGACCAAGTAACATGTTATTTGCTAGCGTACACAAATTTTGTCAAGGAACTTGAATGTCACATCTTGTATCATGGTCCAATCCAAAATAAAATTAAGATGAAATGGATGCAGCCTTATCACTCTCTTCAGACAAATTGGATCTACTTTCTCCACCACTCACTTCTTGTACTGATTCAGTGTTGTGGTCACTAGTAGTCATATGTGATCAATTTCACCTCGTCCTCCTCCTCAAGTCACTACATAATACAATTCTTATATTTTGTCATCTCTGTCTTCTTGCGTTTGGACATTTTACTCGTTATACACACACTGATCAGCCAGAACATTACGACTACCAACCTACTATCGATATACACTCCTGGATATGGAAAAAAGAACACATTGACACCGGTGTGTCAGAACCACCATACTTGCTCCGGACACTGCGAGAGGGCTGTACAAGCAATGATCACACGCACGGCACAGCGGACACACCAGGAACCGCGGTGTTGGCCGTCGAATGGCGCTAGCTGCGCAGCATTTGTGCACCGCCGCCGTCAGTGTCAGCCAGTTTGCCGTGGCATACGGAGCTCCATCGCAGTCTTTAACACTGGTAGCATGCCGCAACAGCGTGGACGTGAACCGTATGTGCAGTTGACGGACTTTGAGCGAGGGCGTATAGTGGGCATGCGGGAGGCCAGGTGGATGTACCGCCGAATTGCTCAACACGTGGGGCGTGAGGTCTCCACAGTACATCGATGTTGTCGCCAGTGGTCGGCGGAAGGTGCACGTGCCCGTCGACCTGGGACCGGACCGCAGCGACGCACGGATGCACGCCAAGACCGTAGGATGCTACGCAGTGTCGTAGGGGACCGCACCGCCACTTCCCAGCTAATTAGGGACACTGTTGCTCCTGGGGTATCGGCGAGGACCATTCGCAACCGTCTCCATGAAGCTGGGCTACGGTCCCGCACACCGTTAGGCCGTCTTCCGCTCTCGCCCCAACATCTTGCAGCCCGCCTCCAGTGGTGTCGCGACAGGCGTGAATGGAGGGACGAATGGAGACTTGTCGTCTTCAGCGATGAGAGTCGCTTCTGCCTTGGTGCCAATGATGGTCGTATGCGTGTTTGGCGCCGTGCAGGTGAGCGCCACAATCAGGACTGCATACGATCGGGGCACACAGGGCCAACACCCGGCATCATGGTGTGGGGAGCGATCTCCTACACTGGCCGTACACCACTGGTGATCGTCCAGGGGACACTGAATAGTGCACGGTACATCCAAACCATCATCGAACCCATCGTTCTACCATTCCTAGACCGGCAAGGGAACTTGCTGTTCCAACAGGACAATGCACGTCCGCATGTATCCCGTGCCACCCAACGTGCTCTAGAAGGTGTAAGTCAACCACCCTGGCCAGCAAGATCTCCGGATCTGTCCCCCATTGAGCATGTTTGGGACTGGATGAAGCGTCGTCTCACGCGGTCTGCACGTCCAGCACGAACGCTGGTCCAATTGAGGTGCGAGGTGGAAATGGCATGGCAAGCCATTCCACAGGACTACATCCAGCATCTCTACGATCGTCTCCATGGGAGAATAGCAGCCTGCATTGCTGCGAAAGGTGGATATACACTGTACTAGTGCCGACATTGTGCATGCTCTGTTGCCTGTGTCTATGTGCCTGTGGTTCTGTCAGTGTGATCATGTGATGTATCTGACCCCAGGAATGTGTCAATAAAGTTTCCCCTTCCTGGGACAATGAATTCACGGTGTTCTTATTTCAATTTCCAGGAGTGTAAACCGGTCAAGGTGACAGCAGCATCACCTGGTGAGGAATGACTGCTAGTCAGACACACGCACGGCGCATGTAGTATCTGTGAGCGTGCTGTCCATATGCAGAATGGGGAAGACGCGTGTTCTATTCGAGTTTGCTGAAGAGCAGACTGAGATGGCCTGGAAGCTTGGCATGAGCATTTTGGAAACTGCATAACTTGTCAGGTGTTCAACGAATGCTTTGGTGAGTGTCTCCAACATGTGGTGAAATAAAGGTGAAACCATGTCCAGACATTGCGGGGTTAGGTGGCCACCCCTCATTACAGATGTTGAACCTTGGCTGGGCAACTGGTAAACCAGGACAAACGACAAACTGTGGTGGAATTACCACCAGAACTTAATCTTGGGCAGATTACAAGTGTGTGTGAACACACAGTGCACCAAACACTATCAATGATTGGCATCTGCAGCCAATGACCCATGCATGTGCAAACGTTCACCCCACAACATAGGCAAGCGCTACTGAAATGGACACATGACCATTGACAGAGGCAGAGCGTTGCATTTTCTGATGAATCCTGATACCTTGACCTTTATGCTGTTGAGAGGGCATGAATCCATCATCATCCACAGAAACAACTCCTTGACACCTGTACTGCCAGACTGAGACAAGCTGGCGGCAGCTCCATTACACTCTGGGGAACATTCAAGTGGGCATCCATGGGTCCAATGGAGCTCATGCACGGAATCATAATGGCCAAGGAGAATCGTACAATGGTTGTAGTCCACGTACATCCCTTCATGACGATCATGTTTCCAGGTGGCACTGGCATTTTTCAACAAAATAATGTGCAAAATGACAAGTTCAGGAGTGTGCTGGAGGGGTTTAAGGAACATAGTTGTAAGTTCCAATCAATGTGCTGACCCCCCCCCCCCCCTCCTCCTCCAACTTGCCAGACCTGAAACTGATTGAACACATCTAGGATGTGATTGAATGTGTCGGCAGCACTCATCTGCTGCCCCCCCTCCCCCAAATTTACGAGAATTAGCTGATTTTTGTGTGCAGATGTGGTACCAAATCCCTCCAGCAACCTACCAACACCTCGCTGCTTCTGTGTCATGATGTGTCGCCGCTGTTATCCATGTTTAGGGTGGACAAACTGGATGTTAGGTATGTAGTCATAATGTTCTGGCTGATCAGTGTACAGGAATGTAGATAACAAATGCCACCCAAGCACACTACTCCAAAGAGAATTTATTTCTTATAACTGTAGACAGGAACAGCAGTGTGCTAGTGCTGCCACAACAGGCATCAACAATAAATATTCAGCTTCTAAATGGTGCTGGTGCGAGTCCAAAAATCAACACGCAGTGTCACAAACTCACAAAGAATATCGCAAAGGGGGGGGGGGGGGGGGGGGACCTCTTACCCACATGGTTAATCTAGGGTTTACTAAAACATTCAATACTGCTTTGCCAATGCACAACCAAACTGTCACTTTTAAACTTAGCCCAGACCTCAGGTTACAATACATAATTTTTTTACCACATCTAAGATTTTGTATTCGCATTTGTTGGTTTCACCAACACACAACCAAACTATCATCTTATAATCTAATCTAGACTTTGGGCTACTCTACAGATCAATCTGTCATTGCAAAAACTAATAGACACAAACGTGGAAAAAATTGCAATAAAAAGTAATGAGAGTTGTATGTATGTAACCTCTGAGCATGAGCTGCCTTTGTTTATTACTACTTTCACTGTTCAGTAATTGTAACCAATGTGCTTCTCGTAACATTGCATGTGTTGGGTTCACTGAATCACAACTGAACTATCATCTTCCAACCTAACCTAGATCTCGGGTGATACTACAGATCAGTCTGTCATCACAATCTTCATTCCATAGTTGTAATTAAAAATACAGAATCTGTGAAGGAGGGAATTAAGAACATTTCACCTCCAAATGTAACAGAAACTGTGGTAACAGAAACTGTGGCCTATGTAATGTATTCAAAGAAATGGCAGTGAGTAATCAACTGTACTAGCAACAGTGTGGAAGGTACAGGAAAATAAATAATGTGTACATGAAGACAGTAGCTCTCACAAAATACGTAAATAAGGCTGGCTCATTTTGGCTTCAAATATAATTCAAACAATGTGCTGCACTGTATTGTGCAGTGCAGTGATCTCTTATTGTTGTCAAGTGCAGTTAGTGCAAGCACTTTTAGCACTGTCTTTAAAAGTGATTTTATGCTTCACTCTCACATGAATGAAATTTTTGTCTGTCGCTCTCTCACTAGTATGACTCGACACAGTTTGAAATAAGAACTGTGCCTGTAAAAATGTGCTCTTTTGTAATATTGAGATATACAGCTACTGTCTGATGCGGTATTACTCCGAAAAAACATTTGTAGGACACTCGCTTGTCCTGTTCGTATAGTATATCTGCCTGAGTGTCGTTTTTAGGTGGTTTCCCATGCTTATTTAGGCAAATGCAGGCATAGTTCCCAAATTCTGCCTCAGTGAACACGAGACACAAACAGTTAAAATACGATAAGACAAAAAACAAAGTCTAGAGAATTCAAATACAAACGGCGCACATGAACTCCATGTCATAGCTTAAACTGACAAGTGGGGCGACAGGAAGTGCATCTGGCAATGAGGTTACATAATAAAATACAATTAGTGAAATCTGCACAAGTGTACCCTTTACTATAGGGGATAATTGATATGGAAAAGTAATGGCCCACTCTTCATACCTCTAAACACCCATCTTTTAGCTGTTCCTGCTGAACTTTCTCTTACCAAATTGTGACTCATCAATTTCCTCTACACTACCATATCAATTAAATTTTTAATTCTGCTAGAGACCAACTGCAGCATAAATGTCTCAGCAGAAGTACCTGCAATCAACACTGTTTTGTTTCAGTACAACTACCTAACTACATATGATGCCATTTCTGAGCACACACCTCTCCCCATACACACAACCACTGAGCAGCAAACAGCTCAGAAGGCTCGATTTAAGAGAACTGATATCTATAACACACTGAAGAACTGGAAACTACACAAAGAACTACCACCACACCACAAACAATTTGCAAATAATATCCAATAGTTCCAATTTTGGAGCTCAAAATGCAGCATCCCTTTCACACCTACAACACTAAGTAACATTTTCACTGGGCCAAATTTAAAATCTGATGACTTACCTAGTCTGTCAACCACAGGAGATATTACCATATGCAAATACGGTTTGAAATCTGTACCCATTCGATCAGCAAAGTTTGTCAAAACATCAATTGAGTTCTGTGACACCTGTAAAATATAAAATGAAAATTAATGGGAGGAACAAAAGGTAACCACATAGCTGAAGTGCTGATAGGCACATAAACAAGGGTGAAAATGCTGTTGACCACACAATATAAAATCTTTTAAAGTGCATACTGTGATTGTGCAGGCTTGCCAAGTGTGATAATTCTTGGTAGTCTCCTTGGGATACAAAAATCAACACGACTCAATATTTCAGGAAGCCATCTGTCTGCTGCGTTCAGGAGGGATGTGCTGGCTTTTAACTAAATGTATTGTACTTATCACTTTCATCTCATTGGCCAAATTATTATACAATTTAATCCCTGATAAAAAATGCTGTTTTCAGTTTTTTGATAAACAAATACAATGGAAAATCCAAGATGAAATGTACAATTGCCTGAGACTGAAGTTTTGTGTGTGTGTGTGTGTGTGTGTGTGTGTGTGTGTGTGTGTGTGTGTGTGTGTGTGTGTGCGCGCGTGTGGAGGGGAGGGGGGCACATTGGCGTGTGTGTGTGGTTATCGTCTAATTTTGTTGAAGGCCTTACTGGCCGAAAGCTGTATTTGTGACTGTCTTTTTGTTGTTCCTATCAACAACTCAGAATTTCCGCTGTATGGTGAGATATACTAATGTTTTTCCAGACTGTTCGATGAAATCACTCGGTACCTTGGAGATGCCTTTTTAAAAAAAAAAATATTTCCTCAGAATGAGCTTATTAGTAACTAATTACTATTTTTGGGCCTTTTCTTATTGTTTGACAGAATTACGTCCATTTTTTGTGTATTTCATTCCCAGAAAACACTGAATTGAGTGTACATAAGAATAAAAAATCGCCAAAAGGTACTGACTGTTACCAAAAGCGTATAACATGACAGTGGCATTCTCTGTGCCAGTATCTCCATTTGTTAACTCTAAACCAACTGACTGTCAATATTCATCCTTAACAACTTTGTTTGCTACACAAGCTATAGATTTATTGTTAACACTTAATGGGGCAGTTGGTTCCCTCCTCAAGCTTAAATTCGTGTTACCTTTTCCCCTTACATTCAAAGTTAATTTAATAATACTGTCAAAATGTATGTCTCTTTGCTGTTTCACTGGCATTCACAACAAGAAAAGCCAGTGCCTTTATCAGTGACTTCAATGTTACAGTTATCAACAAAGAAACATTTTCCTCCGTGCCTTATCCTGTTTGGAAAGTCAGTTAAATGGTGTCCACACTGTCAACTAGATGAGCAGTACACACACAAAATGATTATTTCTCATGGAGTCAAGCTTGGTCAGCTCAATGGCTCACATTTCAAAATGGTTGAGTGAAAGCATTACTATTTATTGTGAGCAGTCGAATTGCTGGATAAAACTAATCTATAATCAGGCACAGCATCAACTGGTAATAACTGTTCAAAGCAATCACAACGCCATTCTGGCTAACACGACATCACCTATTATTGGCCATCTAACAAAAAAAGCTATGCTTTCATTAGTTTACCAGGGATGCACGTGCAGAATGCCACACAAAATGCCTTTTTTAACAGCTACAGCACAGAATGCAGCATCTTCACTGCTCTCGTGCAATCACCCATTGAACCACAGTGGTTCCAAGCATTAGTTCAGTTGAGCAATTAAGGTATCATTTTTTTGCAACAATGTTGGAGGGATTCAGATATGAGGCAACACAATACATGGATCCTGGCCTATTTTTAGGTTGGCAGCAGTCACATGTGCAAGGCATTGTTGAAACATTAACTAGCTGAATGTTTTATCTAGAGAAGATAATGTACAATTTTATGTATCTAACTCATCACTTTTGTAACAACAGTATAAATGCTTAGTGAATATTTATTACTACCTCTTGTAAAAATATTTAACTTACCTTACTATTGCTTGACTGCATCCAGGGTACCATTGCATCCATGAAAAGGCCGATGTCTTCACATTCTAAACTGTTTTCTGGGTTTGATAAGTAGGCTAGTAAGTTATTTGTAACAGTTAGCTTTACTTTTGTATCTGAGGTATCTAACAGTTTATTAAAGTCATCTAAGGATTTTGAAGCAGCCATTTTCTTGGATTTCTTTCTTTGGAACCTGAAACAAAATTAGAAATGTGTCATCTATTTCAATTCTGGAAGGAAAATATGATTTACCAAATTCAACTTTTAATATGACAAAAATAAGCTGCAAAAAAGATTTAAAGTTAAGAAGAAAATCAACAACCTCCAAACATAAAACTTCTGTTCACAATTCAATCGATGTAAGTAAACTCACTACACACATTGTATTTTAATTTCAGATCTCTCTAGTCTGGTATTTTTAGGCTTGCTTGGTCACTGACTGGACAAACTATACAACACCCCATTTACAATACAACAAAAGATTTTAATATGAAAACAACAGGATTTGCACACCCTATGTATTTTCATGCCCTGTTGGTTCCTTTTTCTTCTTTTTCTGATTGATATAGGGAGCTGCATTCTGCAATTAAGATGAGGGCAAGTGTAGCAAACAATATTCATTATTTCATAAAAAAAGAGCTAATACTACACGTCTTAATGTTTGAAGAGAAACTAATTGGTCTAGTTTAAACCTACTCTATTCCTACAATTAATTCCTGTTACATAACACACACTTAACATGAAGTTTGGGAGACATAAATTAGAAATTTGAAGTGGTCATTACCAGAGATTAAGAAGCTCTATAGAAACAGAAAGGGTTTTGTTGGTTACCTGCAGTACTGCAAAATCAATACATCAGTACCGCAGCATAGTGACACTGAGTGTGTGAGAATTAACCCCCTCCCCCACACACACACACACACACAAAACAGATGAGCCAAAACATTATGACCACCTGTTTAATAGCTTTTTTTTCCATTTCTAAAATGAAATGCATCATTGATTCTGCGTATCAGGGACCCCAACAGTTTGTTGGTAGGCTAGTGGAAGTATGTGGCATTATATGTCTACATGCTGATCGTGTAGTTCGTGTAAATAACGGGATGCTGATTTGTCTATGCAGTGAGGCTACCTGATAATGACCCAGATGGGTTCTGTAGCATTACGCTAGGCAAATGTGGTCGCCAAGACATCGATGTGAGTTCACCATAATTCCTTAATTCCCTCAAACCACAGTAGCACAGTTCTGGCTCCGAGACATGGAAAAGTATACTGCTGAAAGATGACATCACCATTGGGGAAGGCATCCTGCATGAAGGGATGCAGGTGGTCACAACTGTCAGTGTGTCTTCAATTACTACCACAGATCCAATGCAAGAGTAGGAGAAAGTCTCCCATAGCATAATACTGCTCCCACCATCCTGTACCCGTGGTACGCTGTACATTTCAAGCCACTGTTCACCTCAATGAAGGCATTTGTGGAGACAACCAGTTAGCTAGTGCAGCAAAAATGTGATTCACCTTAAGAGCTGATATGTTTCCATTGATCAACAGTCCAATCCCTGTGTCTCGTGCCCACTGCAAACGTAATTGACGATGTCATCGGGTCAACATGTGAACACACAGGGGTGGTCTGCTGCGGAGCTCCATGTCCAACAATGTATGATGAATGGTGTGCTCCAAAACAATTGTGTGTACACCAACATTGTGCTCTTTTGGTAGGGATGCCTCAGATCACAATCTATCCTACTTTATAGAACAGACAAGTCTCCGAATCACACATTCTGTGAAGAATCATTGACATCCAACCATTTAGCATCTAGTGGTAGTTTGACTGTCCTCCTCCCTCTTTCCATAGATGCTCACGCCAGTAGCACATGAACATTCAACCAGTTTCTCCATTTTGGAGATACTCATTCACAGGCTCTGCATAATAATAATAATTTGCCCTTTTTCAAAGCTGCTTGCCTCAATGGATTTCCTTATTTGCAGCTCACGTCTTCACTACGGTGATCCCCAGTCTGTGTCAGCTCTCCTTACATACTTTTGTTACCGTGCCATGTGCCTTCAACGGCACCAAGCGGCATCCAACATCACAGTGGGCAGAGATCATAAAGTTGTGGCTTATCAGTGTGTGTATGTGTGGGGCGGGGGATGATCTCAGATCAATACCAAATAGCTACAGAATTATTTGCAAACCAAAATTAGATAAGCTTGTTAGACGAGGTTATGTGGATATAAAATAATGAAGCTACAGCCACAAACTGCTTGCAGTTCATTCCTAAATTTAAGAGCAATGTGGGCAAGTTATCTGATAACTTTCTGTTGTGTCAGTTTGCCTTTTTATTGAGATACCTAAATGCTGAGGTTTGCATATCTTGCTGTCACACTGCTCAACATATTCCTTGCACTGTGACAAATTTTTGCCATACCATCTGCAGCAACCCAGCTTACCATACACAACTTCTCAATTACATTCGGTGGTGAACTGTCAACAGCAGCCAACAATTAAGCAGTGTTATTTATAAAAGTGATTCACAGAATTGAATCGTATGTGCTTGGTTGGTTGAGCTTGATGGAAGAGGGTGTGTGGTATAAACTTAATCAAGCTTCAGATAAAAAAAAAATTTTCTCCATGTGTGATTTTAATTGTCATACCAGATGCAGAAGTACTGATACAGGCCACATTATTTAATGATAGAAATGGCTGATAATATAGAAATTATTTCTCCTGCTTTCTGCATTTCAGTAACTAAAAGATTCAAAGTCTCAAGTTTTAACATGTCTAGCTATAACCCATACGACAACTGAAGATTCTTGGTAGTTTAAATGGGCTTTGAATGGTCGCTTTGCAAGTCTGCAAATGTAAAATGATTTTGTTTATGTTTTTATGGCAATGTCTCTGTGCTGGCACAGTCGAAGTTGGAGCAGCCATTTGCAATTTGGGGCTGAAAGATGGAAACAGCATTGGTAGCTATTGGAGATCTTGTCTGGAGCATAGAGCATAGAACTGTACTTTGAAGACTGAATTCCTCCCTCCAGTTAATGTTCTTTTCACAAGAGATGTGATGGCATGACTTAAAAAAAAAGACTCAAATCTGCATTATAAAATGCATAAACAAGCTCACTTTCAGAAGTTCAAATTCCCACAATTCACATCATTACCTTCTGCATGCCTGTACCAAGTAACTTGTCCATTTTTTGCTATTAACAGTTCTTAACAGTATATAATTAACTTTCCCACTCATTTAGGCATACATACTATGTATAAACAAGTGTAAATTTTGTGGTTACTACCCCATAAGTTAATGGAGGTACACAATCATATGATTAATCAACGTGCTAAATTACATTGACACTGCTGGAGTTGGTATTTGAGCTTAACTACACATCTATAAGATGTTATAAATAACGCTCTTTCCTAAGCAGTTTTCGTAACGTGTGAGCAATTATACCAGTAAGTCTCCACAGTATCCCAGTACCACACTTTTCATGCCATGAATCTGTCATACTAAAAGATTACACTGTCACAGTGGAAAATCCAGGATAGAATAATGACAGATAATAAATGATAGACTGCTACTCACCATATAGCGGAGAGGAGACAGGCACAAAAAAAAAAAAAAAAAACTACTGAACACAAGTTTTCGGCCAGAAGGCCTTCTTCTGGGGGGGGGGGGGGGGGGGGGGAAGAAGAAAAAAAACACACACACACACACACACACACTACTATCTCTGGCTGCTGAGGCCGGACTCATTACATATTTAGTTTCTACTGCAACAATTAGTAGTGCAGTATGGACACTATCCAGATTTTTTACAGGATGCATATTTTCATGGTTTAAAAACCACCACAAACGTTTTATGACAATTTAAATATAATCAGTACTTGACATTTCCCTGAATTCTTGAAAACTCTACTACTTCTATCAGAAAGTAAGGAAGATTAGGATTTATTATACCACCATGATAAGGTTATTAGAGATTAGAGTTAAGTTCTGATAGCACAAAAATAGGGTTGGAATTTGTTCTGTCCTTAAAGCATACCATCCCAGTACTGTCTTAATAAAATCAGGGAAATCACTCCTGAATGTGAGACCAATACCTTAACCTTGTTTGGTCCCTCAGTCAGATCTGATTGTGTAATTTTATTTATGAAGTAATAAGTGGCTGGGTAGGTCAGTTCAAAGATCAGAGCAAAGCAAGGAAATACCACCAAGTCTAGTGATACCATAGCTATTAAAACATTGTGGTGTTCAAACTGATGTTTGGATTTAGGACAGGTGTATCTTAAAGAAGTGATTCATCAATTCCTATTTTTCATTCATAAGCCGTAGCTAACAACACAGTCTAAACTGTATTTAAATACAATATATTAAATCATGTTAATGTTCTAAGAATGATCAATAGCTTCTCAAACATATATGTCGGTGCAGTAACGTCAAACAGCCAGTAAGTGTGACGTCCAGCATACTGAAATCTTCTAGGTACCCAAGGGTTTACAGTGATGTAAAATGACTCGCAAGCATTTTTGGCGCATTGAAATGATCCACACAAACAATATGAACTATGCAGTACATAACTGTTAGTACTTTATCCTGGGTTTCTTTTTTATATTAAAAAAAAAAAAAAAAAAAAATCAACTACATAACTCTTCCCAGCAGATTTTATTACTAAGTTCAGTAGCAACTAAAATATATTTTACTTATAAATTTGATGGTGATGTTTATTTCAACAACTATGTCACCCTTTTTATAGCCACAAATCTGTTTTAAAGTAAAAGTTAATTTCCCTGAGCGAAATGATTTGAAAACCTACATACAAATTGCACTATTTCAATTGCAGTGGAGAAAAATTAGTTGACTGAATGATGGCAAATGCTTCACTATTCTGTGAAAAGAATAGCACTTCAAAAACAAGAAATTATTTAATGAACTAATGTTAATTTTGTATTAGGTCACCAAATTACTAATGTGAACAAACACTTTTGATGGTATATCATCTTACCTATATAATAAACACAAATGGAACACTTCCATCCAACAAGATTGCTGAAAGGAATGAGCTCACAAGCAGACATTACTTTATTCTATACAAGTGTTTCACCTAAGATTTGAATGCTTCTGCAATGAACATCTCAGGTACCATGACTACCCAGCACAAGTAAATTTTGTAGCGGCTTTAGCTTAAGAAATTACAGTGAGAGATATATTAAATGAAGTAGAACCACTCTGCTCTCATTTTTTTTCTTGTCTAACTTTTTATTACTGGTGATAGCACATTAACACACGTAAACAGAAAAAAAGCATCTGCAAATACTAACTATTTCCTTCTTTCGAAAAGTAGTAAATAAATATTTTAATTGCAATGTAATTTCAACTCACCTGTATCAAGTAATTTATTGCACCAGAAATTCAGCTAACCGTGAACTGGATAGATAGCAAGCCCTGAAAATCATATATACAACTTAAAGTTTCGCTACATCCAAGAAGGATATTATTATTATTATTATTATTATTATGAGAAAGTGATTTATGGTACAATACTGACTCATTTTTCACAGCAAACCTGAATCTCAGATTTACTTACATACACAACAACGTAAGAAAGAACGAATATAGATGTGAAATATCGTGACAAACTAAATTATGTTTAGAGCATACAATGATAGTTAACTCCTAACAAAATTTCTCATCAACATCATTTGGTTGCAGATGATAAGCTATCTTTAATAAATAACACACAAGTGGTCCTGAAAAACCATGCAAACAGAGTGTAAAGATATTAACAAAAAGAAACAAATTGTTTTTTTGAAATAAATATCCACATAATTTAGTAATCATTTAGTAAAAATGTTCACATTACAGATTAAATAAAACAGAAACCCACTGATAATGGCACAGAGATGCTGAAACATGTTTGAGAACTTGGAAAAAAAGGTGTTTTGCATCCAACAATACTGCACACACCTCTTCAAAGATACTGGAATGCCTCTACTCTTTCCAATACACATTCTCTTTAACAATATCATATTCAAGTAACAGTTCCCAAATACACATCCATCTCATTACAACTGCATTTGTATTAAAACTTCCATAAAACAGCAATGCTTACAGTACTATCAAAATTTTCTGCTATTTCAAAAACAACATACAAAGGATATGCCAAATGCTTCATCAGTCTACATCCACAATATCATTCAAAGGCATACAGTTGATAAAACTATGAGGAAAAACACAAAGAAGAAGAAAAAATGGACTTCCATCAGCCAACTATGGAATATTCATTATACCGTATCACTTTTTATCCACTTTCAGATCTGTACTTAAACTGGGGCGACAGAAGCGTCCGATCCCATGCGTCGGCTTTGACCCGTGACGTAAGGGTGTTGTCGTGTGTGATGCCATGACGGCGCGGAGATTGGTTTGAGTGTGGCTGTCTCCAGTTCTGTTTTATCTTATTTTATTTACTTTTCTGATCTGTTCGTTCTATCTCGTGAGATTTTTTTTTTTTTTAAATTTAAAAACACTTATTACTTATTTTAATTATCTGTTTCTTCGAATTTCTGTTTTAGTTTATTATATTTAACTTTCTGATCTGTTCGTTCTATCCCGTGAGATTTTTTTTTTAGAAAAAAAAAAAAGACAAAAAACACTAATCAGCTACTGAAGCATCTTCTATGGGTTGCAGGGGTTACGACCCCTGGGGAGGTGGGTGGATATTCATGTGTGGCTGCCTTCACTTACACGTTGTAGCTACGCAAGGTGTCTAAATTTGTTTATATTTAGTTTGCCCCCCACCCAAAACACCCCATTTCCCGCGCTTGTCCCGTTAGTGTCATTAGGCTTCTTGTGGAAAGTGTGTGTGTTTGTTTTTGTTTCCGCCATATTTGTGACGTCATGGGTCAAAGCAGACGGGTGGGATCGGACGTTTCCGTATTTCCCTTAAACTGCAGGAACATTCACCATAAGACACAAAATGATGCAAGTCACACATCAACGTAAGAACACCCTTACTTCTATGCCACAAAAAAATAAATCCAATAGCATGACAGTTTACAAACATGCAGCTAAAATAACATACAACTAAATGGTAACAATTACATATCGGGGGGGGGGGGGGGGGGGGGGCTTCTATTTTTCAGGGTTTGTTTTTATAGCAAAAAATTGGTTAAATATGGCATAAACATAGACATTGGGTTATGCTATAGCTCAATCTGTTACCACAAACTGGATTTGGCATTCATACTTTTTGGCTTCGCCAACTCAAAACTAAATTCTTACCTCCTAACCCAAACCCCAAGCTAAGCCATAGTCAATCTGTCACCACAACCAAAATTTCAGAGAAGGGAGGGGCACCAACAGCACACTCTAGCCTACACTAGTGGAATGAGGTCATGAAAAAGAGACATGCAAAGTACTCTACAAGCATCAGAACCTTAACCACCATACAAATGGAACAAATTCTTATGTTTGTTTAATACTGTAACTGAAAACCTGATACATTAAATTACATGTTTCTATGATTATTGTGCATATTCTGTGAGTATACAACAATCAACGAACATGTGTAATGATTATTCACCACTGAACCTCTGACAAAAGAAGCAAATTTGCTATGAGATATAAATAGCATATAAATTATCATCATGTACACACTGGCATGCCACAGCAAACAGAAACTCTCCACAACTAAGTAACTACAATGACAATTTCAGGATGTCTGCAGTAATTTTCTATCCATAGGCTACTGTTAACAAAACTGGGAGGAATCAATTTCATAGTAAAGTAAGCAGCAGTAGTTCATAATATCAGAACAGAGGATTACTGTTTTCACTTTTTATTCATGGCACTGTCTATACTGTAAAGCTTACGCAAACATAACAATGAGGCTGTTAAGAACTCCTTTGAATTAGAGATTTACATTCAAAGTTATGAGGCCCCAAAATCTGATATACATTCTCCCTTAAACTTCGGCACATGCAAACACCTACATGACTGTCAGCAGTGTGCCTGTCTGCTTACAATGACAAAGGTATGTAAACAGACTACTACTTGAAAACTGAATTCATTAAATATGTTCCATTATTTTTCTGCATCGCTGAATATCAGTTCATGAACGTCTGCACTACAATGACATCACACTAGCACTCATCTGTGGTAATTAACAAGCAGAACTAAACAAGCAATGAAATCACAGAAGCAGACAAATGAATCATGAATAAAGGCGAGGCCATATTTGATTACTGCCACCACTAATAAAGGAACTACTAGGAGTACTACTATATGACTTTTAGGAGTCCCATACTTTTCTATATCAACTGCTGAACAGACAACCCTACTACAAATAATAGTTTACCATGGTTGTGGACCATCACTTACCTTATAGAGAAAGGTGAGACTGAGTGATGGCCCGTTTCTTTTTCCTGCATTTCACACTTTCGCTATTATTTCCATTAGTAGTTATTATAACTTTTTAAACAGTAAATTAATTCTTTTGTGTAAAGATGCACTTAAAACATTTATTGGAGAGTTTAGTCAATGACAACTTATACAGAGGTCATACACACAAACTGTATCAACCTGAAAGTTAGCACAGAATTGTTGACAACTTTATCAATCATACTGGGGCAGGGGTGGATTAGCGGTTGGTCTGTTTCTGTTTTTATTTCTCTGACGACAAAGGTAACTGATTTGTTCATAATGCACTGTCCACAATAAACAACGGGAGAGCAATTTCAACCACAACGATACAAATACATACAAGCCAGAATCGCCTTATTGATAGCGCGTGAGAGAACAAGAAAAATTCTGTGACATAGCAATCCTAAAAGAACACTTACAGTTTTCGCACCCTGCTTAATCACATGGCTCTTTCGCTTCGTGACGTGCCTCAATTTGGAGCTGCTTTATTAATCGGCACTTAACTAAACCAACATTCATTGGTTTGTCCACATCCCAGCATTTTGCAGAAACGATACACTTAAAGCACAGGTGAATCAGCAGTTGTCATTATTTTGTTTTGTAAAGAATGCCATGCTTCTGCTACTGTTCTAAATGATAGTCTACCATTAGTATCGGTTTCCTTATGTTGTTAAGAAATGATGGTACCGGAACTTTGCGCGTCTCTACTAAAGCAGCCTTGCCGAACAAATGTACACAACTATTCCAAAAGCAATAATAAAACACTGAGGCTTGTGAAGTTACTTTGTGAAATCATCTACACAAAGCTACACTCCTGGAAATGGAAAAAAGAACACATTGACACCGGTGTGTCAGACCCACCATACTTGCTCCGGACACTGCGAGAGGGCTGTACAAGCAATGATCACACGCACGGCACAGCGGACACATCAGGAACCGCGGTGTTGGCCGTCGAATGGCGCTAGCTGCGCAGCATTTGTGCACCGCCGCCGTCAGTGTCAGCCAGTTTGCCGTGGCATACGGAGCTCCATCTCAGTCTTTAACACTGGTAGCATGCCGCGACAGCGTGGACGTGAACCGTATGTGCAGTTGACGGACTTCGAGCGAGGGCGTATAGTGGGCATGCGGGAGGCCGGGTGGACGTACCGCCGAATTGCTCAACACGTGGGGCGTGAGGTCTCCACAGTACATCGATGTTGTCGCCAGTGGTCGGCGGAAGGTGCACGTGCCCATCGACCTGGGACCGGCCCGCAGCGACGCACGGATGCACGCCAAGACCGTAAGATCCTACGCAGTGCCGTAGGGGACCACACCGCCACTTCCCAGCAAATTAGGGACACTGTTGCTCCTGGGGTATCGGCGAGGACCATTCGCAACCGTCTCCATGAAGCTGGGCTACGGTCCCGCACACCGTTAGTCCGTCTTCCGCTCACGCCCCAACATCGTGCAGCCCGCCTCCAGTGGTGTCACGACAGGCGTGAATGGAGGGACGAATGGCGACGTGTCGTCTTCAGCGATGAGAGTCGCTTCTGCCTTGGTGCCAATGATGGTCGTATGCGTGTTTGACGCCGTGCAGGTGAGCGCCACAATCAGGACTGCATACGACCGAGGCACACAGGGCCAACACCTGGCATCATGGTGTGGGGAGCGATCTCCTACACTGGCCGTACACCACTGGTGATCGTCGAGGGGACACTGAATAGTGCACGGTACATCCAAACCGTCATCGAACCCATCGTTCTACCATTCCTAGACCGGCAAGGGAACTTGCTGTTCCAACAGTACAATGCACGTCCGCATGTATCCGGTGCCACCCAACGTGCTCTAGAAGGTGTAAGTCAACTACCCTGGCCTGCAAGATCTCCGGATCTGTCCCCCATTGAGCATGTTTGGGACTGGATGAAGCGTCGTCTCACGCGGTCTGCACGTCCAGCACGAACGCTGGTCCAACTGAGGCGCCAGGTGGAAATGGCATGGCAAGCCGTTCCACAGGACTACATCCAGCATCTCTACGATCGTCTCCATGGGAGAATAGCAGCCTGCATTGCTGCGAAAGGTGGTTATACACTGTACTAGTGCCGACATTGTGCATGCTCTGTTGCCTGTGTCTCTGTGCCTGTGGTTCTGTCAGTGTGATCATGTGATGTATCTGACCCCAGGAATGTGTCAATAAAGTTTCCCCTTCCTGGGACAATGAATTCACGGTGTTCTTATTTCAATTTCCAGGAGTGTATAAAACTGTTCCACATAGGTAGTGCGGCGGCGTAATAAGTAAACAAACTGCTAGCATCTACCTTCACCTTCGTGGGTGTGTTCCAAAGGAAAGAGTTTTTCGTTTCATAAATATCACAGTGACACTGAAAAAACATACGCTGACGCTGTTCGTGTACAGTTCATCTTCTATATTATGTCCTATTCTGTGACTTAGCGACAATCAATAACAGAAACTAGATATGACAGTTTATATATCGTGCAGTGATAACTTTAGTTATTCGCATCAATTATTGTTTACTTAAATAACCACAAAAACAAAAAAAAATTAACTGATTCATCATTGCACAAAAAGGCAAATTACTGCACTTGAGAAACAACTCATTAACACCACTTCCAAAAGCCATAACTCCCACTCTATCATAATGTCACAGCATTAACTCAGTACACTAACGTAATCAAAGATACTAAGTACAGATACACCCAGATCCAGAGTCTCGCAGGGTATAGAGCAAAGGCAGTGATCACTGAGCAAGGAGAAAATAAATAAAAACTTTGACCGAGCTCTTGGGTTCATGCAAAGGCTTTTCCGCACGCAACGATCTACCTGCACAGTACTCACACGTCAAATCTGCGCAGAGAAATCGTAGCGGGTGGACAGGAAATGTACAGTAAATGATATGCGCGTGAAATTGGAAGCTTGTGCAAAATTACTGAAATGTGTGGGCATAAATAACGACTGCGCTGATAAATTGTATCCTGTGAACTGAAAATCGCCGCAAAACGCGTGCGAAACGTTAAGATTCAATATTCCTACATCCGGATACGAATCTTTGCGTGTCAAAAACAAATAAATAAAGTTGTTTCGTGTTTTGAGGGATGTCCAGTGGCAGAAATCTAGAGGGAAGAAGAGAATTTATCTGTTAAAGATACTATGCCTAATTTCAAAGCACGCTCTAGGAAAATGCACAAATGAGATAACAGAAAACTCTGCAGAATACATCACTAAAAATGAAGATAAGAAAGAATATAAATACATATTACAATGCTCTTGTGCTTTCTTACTATAAGGACAACGATTATAAGGGACAGTCAAATAAAAACGAGACAATGCAAAGTAGTAAGTAAACTGTTTATTATCTAAAAAGAAATCGCCGTAACATACACATATACCAATGTGAAACAAGACCGTCAGCGCCTTCAACAAAAAATGTTTGCAGCTGCTTGCGGAGCAATGATTACACATCTTTGTCCGAAGCAAATGGACGGCCACAAATCTCATGCGCCAGGGTTCCAAAATGTGGAAATCACATGGGACGAGATAGAGATTGTATGGAAGGTGACAAGGGCTTCCCGGTGAAACGTATGCAGCGTAGTCAAATCAACCTTGGCAACAAATGGGCCTGCTGATCACTCAAGATAATTGTTCTTGATCACTGGTAACTTCTTGGTGTACAAAAATATTTGTCATTACTGCGAACTAAATATCTGGTAGGAAGAACCGATTGAGCCAACGGACGGACAGTTCGTTCGTTGTTTCTGAGTGCAGTCACAAATCTAAAGTAATCACTGCATCTCTGTCACGCTTTTATTTGAATATTGAATAAGTGGATCGTTGTCTCATAGGTATCATTTGGATATCAGGTCCGTGAAGCCAGCAACAGAGAAAGATTACTAGATACCTTATATTACATATGTTACATTTGACTAAGAGATTGATATTGCATGGATTACTTTGACGAATTTTACAACAGAGTTATCACTCCTTCACTGCCAATTGAGGCAGGAAATGTACTTGTTTTCATCACTTAATGAGAAAATATCACAGACATCAGCTTTCAGGGCAAAGTGCATACCTGTATTTAATTGATTATATATGACAAGTTATAACTCTGTGCCAAATCAGGTGTTTCACATGTGATACATTACCAATTATGTCATCAAGAAAGCCTCACAGATAGACCTAAAACTTCAAACTGTCATTGTCACCTCCCCCTAGATGGTTAACAGTGCCCTAGTAAACAATCGACTGATATCAAATACAAAAGAGATGCCAACTGTGTCTAAATCTTGATGCGTGTAATGAAGAATACTGTTATAATAACACTGGAAAACACTTTTATTCAGTAGCATTGTTAGTGATTGCTTGGGTCTTATTCGGTATAATATATTTGAAGAATGGAGAGTTAGAGTTAAATGTTCTGTTTCTACTGAGGCCATTATCAGTGGAAAACTAGCTCAGTAGGATGAGGGAGTGGAAGGGGAAGGAAATCAGTCATAATGAAGAAACAATGCCAGCATTCACCTAAGTAAATTAGCTGCACAGGTGTTCTAGTGGTGTCTCGGATGTTTACTAGGAAAGTGGATGTCCACAGGAGGAGTGAGGAACGGAGTCTGAAACTATTAGGATGGATGGAAAGGGAAGATGTCACACTTCACTGCAAGCAAGTGAGAGCATCTGTCTGTTGACCATTATTCCAGCCACAACTAATACATTATTCTCCTCCTCACTGGTCTACATCTGGATCTATCCACATACATACTCTGAAACCCACTGTATGGTGTGTGGTGCAGTGAACCTTGCACCACTGCAAGTGATTTCTTTTCCTGTTACACCTGCAAATAGAGCGAGGGGAGAATGACTGATGATATGCCTCCCTTTGAGCCCTAAATTCTCGTATCTTATCTTCATGGTTCTCACATGAAATGCATGTTGGCGGCAATAGATTTGTTCTGCAATCAGCTTCTGATGCCAGTTCTCTAAATTTTCTCAATAGTCTTCTGTGAAAGGAATGTTCTCCTCCATGCAGGGATTCCCATTTTAGTTCCCGAAGCATCTCCATAATACTTGTGTGGTGATCAAGCCCACTAGTAAAAAATCTAGCAGCCTGCTTCTGAATTGCTTCAATGTCTTCCTTTAATCTGACCTGGTGGGACCCCGACATTGAAGCAGTACTCAAGAATGGGTTGCATTAGTATTCTATACATAACCTGTTTTGCAGAATAACCATACTTCCCTAGATTCCTTCCAATAAACCAAAGCTGACCATTTGACTTCTCTACTACTGTCCTTACGTGCTTCTTCCATTTCATGTCGCTTTGCGACATTATGCCCAGGTATTTAATTGATGAGACTGTCTAGCAGTACACTAATAATACTATATTACAACATTACAGAATTGTTTTACCTACTCATTGGCATAAACTTTATTTTTTCTACATTTAGAGAAAGCTGCCATTCATCGCACCGACTAGAAATTTTGTCAAAATCATCTTACATTCTTTTATAGACACTCAATGTTGACACCATGTTGTACACCACAGTGCCACAAGTAAACAGCTGCAGAATGCTGCTCACCCTGTCTGTCAGATAATTTATTTGTATAGAGCATAAGAGTGGTGCTGTACCACACTTCCTTGGTGCACTCCTGATGATACCTGTGTCTCTGATGAACATTCACCATTGATGAGTGTGTACCATTACTTAACATGTCTTCGAGTCACATATCTGGGAACTGAAGCCATACACTCGTACCTTCATTAGTGCTTTGCAGTTGGGCACCATATCAAATGCTTTCCGGAAATCTTGGAATATGGAATCCGCCTGCTGCCCTTCATCCATGGTTCACAGGATATAATGTGAGAAAAGGGCAAGCTGAGTTCTGCATGAACAATGCTTTCTAAATCTCTGGTGATTCGTGGATTGAAACTCTTCTGCCTAAGGACATTTATTATATTCAAACTGATAATTCTGGAGAAAACTGATGTAAAGGATTTGTGTCTGTAGGTTTGTGGGTCTGTTCTTTTACCTATCTAATATACAGGAGTTGTCTGTGCTTTTTTCCAGTTGTTTGGGACTTAGTGCTGGGTGAGAGACTCGTGATAAGTGCAAGCTAAGTGAGAGGCAAATGTGGCAGAGTACTCTCTATTAAACTGAATTGGGATTCTGGCAACTTATTTCTTTTCAACTATTTCAGTTGCTTCTCTGTGCCAAATATGCCTATTACTATGTCCTCCATACAGGAGTCTGTACAACAGTCAGACAGTGCTATGTTTGTGTCCTCCTCTCACATGAATGATTTCTTAAATGTGAGATTTAAAACTTTGGATTTCCTTCTGCTGTCTGCTATTGTAACACCAGACTGGCCAATGAGTGACTGGATAGAAGCCTTCAACCTGCTTAGTGACTTTACACAGAACAAGAAATTTCTCAGGATCTTGGCAAGGTCTTTTGGTAAGATATGTCAGTGGTCATCATTGTTTGCTTTGCACATCAATCTTTTTACAGATGCCTGAATGTCTTTTAACTTTTGCGAGTCGCTATTTGTGCATTCTTTTTTGAACTGATAGTGCAACCATTTCTGCTTCTTCAGCAGATTCCAATTTTTTTTTTTATTAAACCATGGTGGGTCCTTTCCATCCTTGATCCACTAGTCAGTACATACTTCACTAGGGCATGATTTGCAGAGAGTTTAAACTTTGTCTATAATTCCTCTATGCCAATCATACTGGAACTAAATGATGTCCATTCATTTTTTAAGTGGGATGTTAACGGCTGCTTATCAGCTCTTTCTAGCAAAAATACTCTCTTGGCCTTCTTAATGGATTTATTAACTTCAGTAATCATCATGATGTCATCACGATGACATCATGACGTCACGATTACTGATCCCTGTCTCTACACCGACAGTGTCAATAAAGTCAAGCCTGCCTGAAGCTACAAAGTCTAAAATATTTTCACTGTATGTGGGCTGTTGAACTAGCTGCTCAAGACGGTTTTCAGAAAATGTGTTCATAAGTACTTTACAAGACTTCCTGTCTGTGCCACCTGCAATACTCCATAGATGCCTCAGTCTATACTTGGTAGGTTAAAGTCAGTTCCAACTAATATTGCATGATCTGGTTATTTCTGCCATACTGTGCATAGATTTTCTTTAAATAACTCTAAAACTGACACAACAAATTGGGTGGCTGGTAAAAATATCTTATATTTAACTTCGAGTTCACCTAGACCTGTAACAAGCGTCCATATAATGTCATAGACTCACAATAGCCATATTGATGTAGATGTGTCAGTGTAGAAGCTAAGTAAGGGGCAAATGCAATAGAGTAGTCTCTGTAAAACTGAATTGAGATTCTGACAACTTATATGTTTTCAACTCTTTCAGTTGCTTCTCTATGCCAAATATGCCTTTTACTATGTCCTCCATACAGGAGCCTGTAAAACAGTCAAACAGCGGTATTTTTGTAGTCCTCTCATATGAATGATTTCTTAAATGCAATATTTAAAACTTTGGCATTCCTTCTGCTGTCTTCTATTGCAACACCAGAGTGGTCAATGAGTGACTTCATAAAAGCCTTCAACCTGCTTAGTTATCTTACACAAGACCAGAATTTTCTTCTGTTCTTAGCAAGGCCATTTCCTAAGATATGTTGGTTGTAGTTGTTGTATGCTTCGCCCATCAATCCTTTTACAGACACTCAAGTTTCTACTAACTTTTGCCTGTCATCATTTGTGCATTCTTTTTTGAACTGAGAGTGCTACAGTTCCTGCTTCCTTGCCCTTTCCATCCTTAATCCACTTAGTTGGCACATACTTCTCCAGGGCATAATTTACAATGTTTCAACTTTGTCCATAATTCCTCTATGCCAATCATACTGGAACTAAATAATGTCCATTCATTTTCTAAGTTGGATGCTTACGGCTACTTATCAGCTCTTTCTAGCAAAAATACTCTCTTGGCCTTCTTAATAGATTTATTAACTTTAGTAATCATCAGCGCTATGATGAAATCGTGATTACTAATCCCTGTCACTAAACCGACATTTGCTCAAGACAGTTTTCAAAAAATGTGTACATAAGTACTTTACAAGACTTCCGATCTGTACTGTCTGCAATGAATCCACAGATGTCTCAGTCTATACTTGGTAGGTTAAAGTCATTTCCAGCTAATATAGCATGATCTAGTTATGTGCGCACTACTGTGCATAGACTTTCTTTGAATGTCACAGCAGGATTCTGTGGCCAGTAAAAATATCCAATAATTAACTTAAATTCACCTAGACCTGTTACATGTGTCCAGATAACATCACATCAGACCGAATTTCGACCTCAATGCACACAATATTTTTGTTAACTGGGACGAACACTCCCCTCCTGTAGCATCTATCAGTCTTATCGATATATGTTCCATACCTCTACACCGGGTTTCAGCCAGCTAAGAATAATTTGAGTGTGACAACTTTCTAAGGGGGAGTAAATTCAGGAAATTTGTTACAAATACTTCAACAGTTTATTGGTAAAATGTTGACAGTTGAAGTGTTGGCACTTCATAAATGGTCTGCATATTGACATGAATATTTATCAGAGGACCTCAAACTACCACCTAGCCTAAGAAACCACAATGTGCACTTCGTTAAGTATTCTGCTGCCAGAGTAGCTGCTTCCTTTGTCTAGAACACCCCTGACCTATCAAAAGAAGTCCTAAGTCCTACAATTTTTCAGCCCATAGCCCAGATCACAAATCTGCTGCTAAAGCCATCACAGAATCGATGGAGCCTTTGGCTGGAACCTCCCATTCGGCCCCAAACCAAAGGACCCTAATCAATTCCAGCAATGATGCTGCAAATTGTGAGCACTGCTTGTACTCAGTGTGCAAGGCAAGCAGTCTTCACCACTCCTGCCAGGCACCTGTATGAACTGAGATTGGCCTCAAAACCCAAGCGACAGATGGCAATTGGTGCCGACATGAGCCACAACTTGCAGAGACTGCACCCAGCATGCTAGATAGTTGCAGACAGGCCCTCATTCACATCTCGAATGAGATCCCCCCCCCCAGCAGACATACTGAGCACATGTTGGATTTCTTTCCACACTGAGTGACGCAAAATTTGGTACCACCCGCCACTCACCCCGCTGTGAAGGCAGATCCCCCACATCAGGTGCACTGCAAAGAGCGTCAGTAGCAGAGCCCATAGGCAAAACAAGTGACATCTGAGGTGTCCCATATGATGCAACAGATTCTCTGCCACCACTACACCCCGAGGCAGCAGCCAGAAAATGGGTATCAGTGGTCAAAAGTATCCCGAGCTATTCATGATTTGTGGCCAGCTCCACCTGTATCTGCACATCCTATCCATCTACTAACTTAGGACTGAACTATAAAAATACACACATCAAACTATGTATGTAGCTTGCTACCTTCTTGATGTGTCAGCAACGGAGGCTGATGCCTTACTGAGCTGTCTAGCTTGTCATTCAAAAGGAGTAACAACTGTGCTACATACTGCACAAATCTGCACTTAACAGTTACTAAAACTGGAGATTAAACCTCTAAAATAAAAAAATAAACAAAAATGAAAAAAAGTGCATGGAATTTGAGAATTAAAAGTGTGATGTGGGGAGACTTTGACTACCAGCATTTTACCAGAACAGACAACTTTATTCTGAGGTTGTGGTACAATCCAGCACTTGCTCTGTAAGACTCATACAACTTATATCAGACTGGAGCATTCAGGAGATGTTACATGATAGTGGGACATTGGATGCAAAGGGCTTTTAAGTTACAAGTGTCTTTAGGCATAGTTCTAGTAACTTACAAACAGTAATTTTTTACACACTAATTATTTAGACTGCAATAATATAGCCATTTAAATCCATTGAAACGGATACAATACACAACTGACATGATGCAATAATATAACACTAGTATAAAATAAAAGAGATATTGGCAGTCTGGTAACTTCTTTCATACATAATTAAAACTTCTTAATAGCTGAGGATGCACTTTATTACAAACAGTGCAGACAAATCCTACTGCACTTGTATGCATATGCAACAAGGAGACTGAATGAGTACCATTGGACAGCTTCAGACAATTGTTAAAGACAATTGTTTACTCTCAGTATATTCTCCCTCTCCAAAAACTACAATTACAGTCATTATAAGGTATCTTTGAGTTGTGCACACTAACAACATTTGATAATTGTTGCATCAATAAGCTAATATTAATCAGAGAAATATTACTGGAACATATATGCCAAAACTCTTCTAAACATGACTAGCTTTCTAACAGCTATGAGAAAATGACATAAGAATCTTGAACGATTCATGTTCCCTATAAACAGCATTTAACTTGGAATTATGTTAATACAAAAACAAAAATGGTGTAAAAAACGTGCCCATGAAATAGTGTAAGTTTCATGAATAGGAGTAAACATACCTATGAATTAAGTCTTAACTAATTAATTCACAGAATAAATTAAGTTAACTAAATTAAACTAAAGTAACTGTAATAACTACATACTAGTGAATTGAAGGAACTGTGCAAACTATTAACACTGCTGTCCACTGACAGATTCTGAACCACAAAAACTAAGTTAATTCATGTTTTACTTGTATCTAACCCATTAACAAAGTTTCATCAATGATCAGTATAATATTCACATCATGAATCACTGTTCTCTACAGAAAATGAGTTTACTTTCTCTCACAATAATCATGCTCCCTGCTAATTATGACAGACCATATTAACAGTATTTACAGCTATTTCACAAAAATGCTCAGGCCTCACTTATCACCCAGGAAAACTGTGAAACAGCAACAGTAGTCGATCACTCGACTTGCAAATTGAAACTGGTAACATTATGTAAATTACTTTCATATACTGTGGACTCTAGAAATCAAAGTTGCCTTCTGGCAAACTTCTGTTTACAGCATACTCTAGAAAGACTCCTTCCACATCATCACCCTTTATTACAGTATGAATCACCATTCGCATGGAGCTGATACAATGGCAGTTGTGATCCTTACAAGAATAATGACAAACATTCACCATAGCTTTACTGAAATGCTATGACACAAGTGCAGAAATGTAGTAATAAAACGCATAAAATAACAGCACTGCAGTGTCACTCTTAAGGAGGGGATTGTTTGTATTCTCTGAGAGTTGACATGAGATGCAGAAAAGATGCAGCAAGCCTGAGCAGATGTGGTCGGCCCAGTGTCATTTAAAAACATGTCAACAGTAGGCAATGGGGGCCTTATGATGTCACAGAGCAGTGATGGCTGCCCAGCCTAAAGTATAGGTGGGGAGAGGAGGGGTAGTGTCCTTGCAGGGACATGGTTAACATGGCATGGGAACACATGACTACTCTTGGAAGGTTGGAGGGGGGGGGGGGGGGGGGTACACTCCCGATGTGAGGAGACAGGTGGTGATAGCACCGCAAAATGCACTGCTGCTGCAACCAAGATGCGGCTGCCAAGAAGACTTATCCCATCTTGTTCATCACAGTGCATGGCAAGCTATGTGGCACTAACAAAAACATAACTGATTATGTAGTGGATGAGAGTTTGCTATACAAGGAATAAATGGACACTAGGGATGGGGCTTTTAGGGCTGAGTTTGAAAGGATGGGACCACCAGTTTATCTCACAATGACTTTTTGGAAATCAGAAACACAGTGCACCTGTTTTAGATTTCCATGTCTCACTGAGAGTTGAGATCAGGAATACACGGAGATGGGAAATGTAATTCAGGTGTTAGGAATGGTAGTAAGGGCACTGGTATCTTCAGTTCCATGATTCAAACCAATATTTGTGATGGCTGAACTGAGAAATGGTCATAAAGCAGCTTGTGGTATATCCACAATGCACTAAAGGATCATGTAGAAAGAGAAGGATAATTTTATAGAAACTAACGACTTCATGAAGCAGGACATACAGCACTAAGGTCATGGATTGGCATAGATTCAATGCTAAGGTTAGTGTCACATTCACCAATGAAAGAGCACAAAAATTTCAGCAATAACTATTGGGGGAATTGAAATGAGTCCCTTGACTCCAGCGCACATGGGTGTTTGGAATGTAAACACACGTCGGTGGGTCACTGGAAGTAGGAGTCATTTCCATCTTTTAACATCCTGGAAGGTGTTTGTTTTGTGGCCAATACACAGTAATTATGGCTGGTGTTAGTGTCAGATGACTATCATAGTGCCTTTAGAGTGTCAAAATGTAAAACTGTAGTATGATCTGTTAATCATATCTCAGTGTTCACAGGCGACAGGAGCTGCAAAATTTGATATGGGCCTTCATAAGGTGACAAAAATTTCATTTCTCCATTTTGGATTGCAGAATTCCACAGTAAAACCCAAGCACCCTGTCAGTATGTCGGTAATTTGTCACCTTTATTGCTTGTTTTTACTTGTCTAGTGATTTCTCCTGAATTATGTTGTTGCACTTTTTTCCAAAGAGCTTTAAGTCCCCACTTCTCCTAAATCTATAGCTTCTGGTCACTTCTCTAATTCAAAATGGGTACTCATCTTTCATTCATACATGATTTCATAAGGAGTGAGCCCAGTTGATTCATGAACGTAATTGTTGTAGGTAGACAAAATGTACAATAAGCATTTATCCCAATCATTGTGAGTTTTGATAATGTAATAAGGAAGCATCTTTGTGGTTCTCTTGTCAAAACCCCCAACAATCTCATTTTCCTTGGGAGGAAATGATGTTTTATATTTGTCCAAATAATGAACACAACACTTGTCATTTATATAGGAGGACAACACCATTATATATACACTCCTGGAAATGGAAAAAAGAACACATTGACACCGGTGTGTCAGACCCACCATACTTGCTCCGGACACTGCGAGAGGGCTGTACAAGCAATGATCACACGCACGGCACAGCGGACATACCAGGAACCGCGGTGTTGGCCGTCGAATGGCGCTAGCTGCGCAGCATTTGTGCACCGCCGCCGTCAGTGTCAGCCAGTTTGCCGTGGCATACGGAGCTCCATCGCAGTCTTTAACACTGGTAGCATGCCACGACAGCGTGGACGTGAACCGTATGTGCAGTTGACGGACTTTGAGCGAGGGCGTATAGTGGGCATGCGGGAGGCCAGGTGGACGTACCGCCGAATTGCTCAACACGTGGGGCGTGAGGTCTCCACAGTACATCGATGTTGTCGCCAGTGGTCGGCGGAAGGTGCACGTGCCCGTCGACCTGGGACCGGACCGCAGCGACGCACGGATGCACGCCAAGGCCGTAGGATCCTACGCAGTGCCGTAGGGGACCGCACCGCCACTTCCCAGCAAATTAGGGACACTGTTGCTCCTGGGGTATCGGCGAGGACCATTCGCAACCGTCTCCATGAAGCTGGGCTACGGTCCCGCACACCGTTAGGCCGTCTTCCACTCACGCCCCAACATCGTGCAGCCCGCCTCCAGTGGTGTCGCGACAGGCGTGAATGAAGGGACGAATGGAGACGTGTCGTCTTCAGCGATGAGAGTCGCTTCTGCCTTGGTGCCAATGATGGTCGTATGCGTGTTTGGCGCCGTGCAGGTGAGCGCCACAATCAGGACTGCATACGACCGAGGCACACAGGGCCAACACCCGGCATCATGGTGTGGGAAGCGATCTCCTACACTGGCCGTACACCACTGGTGATCGTCGACGGCACACTGAATAGTGCACGGTACATCCAAACCGTCATCGAACCCATCGTTCTACCATTCCTAGACCGGCAAGGGAACTTGTTGTTCCAACAGGACAATGCACGTCCGCATGTATCCCGTGCCACCCAACGTGCTCTAGAAGGTGTACGTCAACTACCCTGGCCAGCAAGATCTCCGGATCTGTCCCCCATTCAGCATGTTTGGGACTGGATGAAGCGTCGTCTCACGCGGTCTGCACGTCTAGCACGAACGCTGGTCCAACTGAGGCGCCAGGTGGAAATGGCATGGCAAGCCGTTCCACAGGACTACATCCAGCATCTCTACGATCGTCTCCATGGGAGAATAGCAGCCTGCATTGCTGCGAAAGGTGGATATACACTGTACTAGTGCCGACATTGTGCATGCTCTGTTGCCTGTGTCTATGTGCCTGTGGTTCTGTCAGTGTGATCATGTGATGTATCTGACCCCAGGAATGTGTCAATAAAGTTTCCCCTTCCTGGGACAATGAATTCACGGTGTTCTTATTTCAATTTCCAGGAGTGTATGTGCAGCAGTTTCCAGATTTGTCCAAATAAGGAACACAAAATTTGCCTATATATCACTTGATCTGTGAGAATCACATCAGGGCTTTTGAAAAGCAGATTCACATGGTTGGCAAAGGCTTTTGCCATTGTTTTCACTGTCATATGAGGAATTGGAACCAAAGTTAGACAATGTGAAAAATGATCAAAAATTGACAAAATGTACTTGTGTTTTCATGTTGCTTACTGGAATGTTCATAGAATATCAAGTGCTGTCTCAAAAGGCCTAGAGGCCTCAGGTAGGGTTTGCAGCAGAATTCAAATCTAATCTGTTGTGCTCTTTGTGCACAATTTTGAATGCAAGTGTAAATGTAATCTTCAACAATGTGTCGTCAACCTTTCCCCAACATCTTGTCACTATTCATGTGCTGGTTGTCTGCTTTTCACTATGACAAGCTTGAATGTTGTGCAATAATATGGTGTTGGAGTGCTTTTGGTATTATCAACTGGTTTCCTTGTGGAGTTCTCTGATATAAAATGCCACCTTCTGGTACAAATTCAGGAAGAGCAGAAACCGCTGACATTCTGCATCTTGCTCCAGTGTCTGCTGCAATCAAGTAATAAGTACCTCATTCACTTGAATCACACAAACTTCACTGATTTGAGCATTTACACTTTGGTGAACTTTACAAGGCTTGCAACGAACCTCATAGTCATATTTAGTCAGTTTTAAAGCCCATCTTGTCAGTCAACTACTTGGTTCCTTTAAATTTAAGAGCCACAATAAGGCAACAAGATCAGTGACTACTGTGAAATGTCTATCATAAAGGTAGCACTTAAGTAGTTTATGCAGAATACCAGAGCCAACAACTGTTTCTTAGCTGTACTATAAATGATATTAGCTTTGTTGAGCTGACAGGATGCATAGCCAACTGGTTCATCTACACGATCTTGTTCCTGACTTAAAATACAACTCATGGAATAATCACTAGCATCATAGGGCAAGATAAATAGTTTATCAAGGGCAAGATAAATAGTTTATCAAAGTCTGGATGAATGAATAGGGAGGAGCTTTCGTTTCATCATCATTTCACATTTGGTGGTCCAGTTCAAAAGTGCTCCTTTTTCCAGGAATTTTGTTAATGGCTTCATGACAGTGGCATAATCTTGCACAAATGTATCATAATAATTTGTGAGACCAAGAAATAATTGCAATTCTTTCACATTTTTTGGTGCAGGGAAATGATCAACTGCCTCGGTGAGGCGTGAGTCTGATTTTATGCCAGCAGAACCTATAATTTGGCCCAGGTATTGCACCTCAGACTCCGCAAAAGAACACTTCTCCAATTTTAAACATAAATTGGCAGCTTGTAAATGTGGTAGTACACTTATTAGCCGGTCAGAATGTTCCTCCATCAACCACAATAAGGCAAATGGTGGGTTTCAACCCACACAGTAGTAAATCCGTACACCACTGGAAAGTAGAAGATGGGTGCATTTCTCAAACCAAAAGGCATTCCATGAAACTTATATAATCCAGAAGGCAGGAGAAATGCCATCTTTGACTTGTCTCGAGGTGAAACTGGAATTTGATTACAGCTTGATTTCATGTGCAGGGTAGCAAAATATTTTCAATTTCCTAACTAATCCAGTGTTTCATCAATACAAGGCAGCTGATATGTAGTATCAAGGGCAGTTACTCGATTCACTGCTCATATTTTGACACAAAGGTAGTAAGTTTTTTCGCCAGCAATGCTTATTATGGGCACAATAATCATAGGCAATGCCCAAGGGCTAAAGGAAGGCTGAATTATTCCAGCATCTAACTGCTATTGGATTCTTCCTCCACAACTGATTGTAAATGACAGGGAATGTAAATGACATGGAGTGCAGTAAGACTTATGAGCTATCGCCAATGTAATCCTTGTTGGACTTTTCATGCTGTGTTATAACCGTGGCTGGAAAATAGCCATGTGAATTTCTCCAATATCTGCTCAGATAAATACATTAATTCCTCTTTTAAATGGATTCTAAGGGATGGGATGGGATTATTGCATACATTCTTGAACTGACAATGAAGTTTCTTTATTTCTTTTGTCCTACACCGTTCAGTGTCTGGTATTGTTGTGACTTGTATATTGGCCAATATTGTTCCACGTGTAACTTCAACATCTCACGTGCAAAATTATCTAAACAAATGGGAATACACATTTTGCTATTTGTGTTTTGGATGGGATTCCCTAAGCTGTTAAGTATTCAGTCTGCATGCCTACTCACAAGCTATACCAACACCACAAAAGAATGTCAGCTCCAATAGGTGAGTAGTTGAAATATTCACAAAAAACAGTAATATTAGTTCCACACTAGTTACAGCAATTGTGAATACATCACTGTTTTACCACCCATGTGGGAGCAATATTAGCTATGTGTGGCCTGAGTTCCCAGTTGGTGCACATCGACAGTGCAGAAAGATACGTATATAGCTTCTTTTCTGTGTTTACTTTGTAGATTCTTACTTAAATTGCGTGTGAGTTTTGTATAGGAGGTGTAATTTCGAGTTTTAGTTACTGTAATTGTAAATTCAGGCAGATTGTAGCGCAGTCATTGGCATTTGTACAGGTTACTTCACACGTGCTTTGCGTGTTTTCCTTGCGTTATCTAGGCACGGACTCATGTTTCAGTAACTGTTGTTCAACATCGATTAGAATGGACAGGGACTGTGATTGCTGTGTTCGGATGAGGGCTGAGTTGGCATCCCTTCGCTCACAGCTGCAGGCGGCGCTGACTTTGGTCGCGCAGCTTGAGGTTGTTGCCAATGGGCACCACTGTGGGGAGCTGGACTTGGGTATCACGGGGATGTCAACCTCGTCCCATCTGTCCCCAGATCGGTCTGCCGCTGTGGTTGCCCCAGTTGCTGCCCGCAGTGGGGCTGAGCCCTCGCCTGTGGTTGATTGGGAGGTCATTTCAAGGCGTGGCAGGCAGCGAAAGACGTCCCCGGAGGCTGATCAGAAAGCCTCCCCGATGCGTCTGACAAACAGGTTTCGGGCACTGTCTCTGGCTGAGCCAGATGCAGCTGTCTGCCCCGTTTCAGAGGATGACTCTCAGCCTTCAAGGTCCGGACAATCGCAGAGGGTGGGCTTATTGGTAGTTGGGAGTTCCAGTGTTAGGCGCATAATGGGGCCCCTTAGGGATATGGCGGCTAAGGAGGGGAAGAAGTCCAGTGTGCACTCTGTGTGCGTTCTGGGTGGAGTCATTCCTGATGTGGAAAGGGTCCTTCCGGATGCCATGAAGAGCACAGGGTGCAGCCAGCTGCAGGTGGTGGCACATGTCGGCACTAATGACGTGTGTCGCTTTCGATCTGAGGAAATTCTCTCTGGATTCCAGTGGCTATCTGATTTGGTGAAGGCTGCTGGTCTTGCTTATGAGATGAAGGCAGAGCTCACCATCTGCAGCATCGTTGACAGAACCGACTGCGGACCTATGGTGCAGAGCCGGGTGGAGGGTCTGAATCAGAGGCTCAGACGGTTTTGGGACCGTGTTGGCTGCAGATTCCTTGACTTGTGCTATAGGGTGGTGGGGTTTCGGGTTCCGCTGAATAGATCAGGAGTTCACTACACTCAGCTGGCGGCTACACGGGTAGCGGAGGCTGTGTGGTGTGGATTGGGCAGTTTTTTAGGTTAGAAGGCCTTGGGAAAGTACGGGGTGGGCTGCAATCTCAAAGGGTGCATGGCAAATACAGGACGTGCTTGGATCAAGGAACAGTCGGAATTGTAGTTGTAAATTGTTGTAGTTGTGCTAGGAAAGTCCCTGAGCTTCAAGCACTAATAGAAAGCACAGGAGGTGACATCGTTATAGGTACAGAAAGCTGGCTAAAGCCTGAAATAAGTTCTGCAGAAATTTTTACAAAGTCTCAGACATTGTTCAGGAAAGATAGATTAGGCAGAATTGGTGGTGGAGTGTTTGTGTCTGTCAGTAGTGGTTTATCTTGTAGTGAAGTCGAAGTAGATACTCCGTGCGAATTGGTATGGGTGGAGGTTATACTTAACAGCCGAACTAAGTTAATAATTGGCTCCTTCTACCGACCCTCAGACTCCGCTGATATAGTTGCTGAACAGTTCAGAGAAAATTTGAGTCTCGTAACAAGTAAATACCCCACTCATACAGTTATAGTTGGTGGGGACTTCAACCTTCCCTCGATATGTTGGCAAAAATACTTGTTCAAAACTGGTGGTAGGCAGAAAACATCTTCCGAGATTGTCCTAAATGTTTTCTCCGAAAATTATTTCGGGCAGTTAGTCTACGAACCCACGCGAATTGTAAATGGTTGCGAAAACACACTTGACCTCTTAGCCACAAACAATCCAGAGCTAATAGAGAGCATCATGACTGACACAGGGATTCGTGATCACAATGTCGTTGTAGCTAGGCTCAATACCGTTTCTTCCAAATCCACCAGAAACAAATGCAAAATAATTTTATTTAAAAAAGCGGATGAAGTGTCACTAGAAGCCTTCCTAAGAGACAATCTCCATTCCTTCCGAACTGACTATGCAAATGTAGACGGGATGTGGCTCAAATTCAAAGATATAGTGGCAACAGCAATTGAGAGATTCATTCCTCATAAATTGGTAAGAGATGGAACTGATCCCCCATGGTACACAAAACAGGTCCGAATGCTGTTGCAGAGGCAACGGAAAAAACATGCGAATTTCAGAAGAATGCGAAATCCCGAAGACTGGCTAAAATTTACAGACACGCGAAATTTGGCATGGACTTCAATGCGAGATGCCTTTAATAGGTTCCACAACGAAACATTGTCTCGAAATTTGGTAGAAAATCCGAAGAAATTCTGCTCGTATGTAAAGTACACAAGCGGCAAGACGCAGTCAATACCTTTGCTGCGCAGTGCCAATGGTACTGTTACCTACGACTGTGCCGCTAAAGCGGAGTTATTGAACGCAGTTTTCCGAAATTCCTTCACCAGTGAAGACGAATGGAATATTCCAGAATTTGAAACAGTAGATACCCTAGGGGTTGCGAAGCAACTCAAATCGCTTGATACGGGCAAGTCTTCAGGTCCAGATTGTATACCGATTAGGTTCCTTTCAGATTACGCTGATACAATAGCTCCCTACTTAGCAATCATATACAACCGCTCGCTCACCGATAGATCTGTACCTACAGACTGGAAAATTGTGCAGTCCACACCAGTGTTTAAGAAGGGTAGTAGGAGTAATCCATCGAACTACAGACCTATATCATTGACGTCGGTTTGCAGTAGGGTTTTGGAGCATATATTGCATTCCAACATTATGAATCACCTCGAAGGGAATGATCTATTGATACGTAATCAGCATGGTTTCAGAAAACATCGTTCTTGTGCAACGCAGCTAGCTCTTTATTCATATGAAGTAATGGCCACTATCGACAGGCGATCTCAAGTTGATTCCGTATTTCTAGATTTCCGGAAAGCTTTTGACACCGTTGCTCACAAGCGACTTCTAATCAAGCTGCGGGCCTGTGGGGTATCGTCTCAGTTGTGCGTCTGGATTCGTGATTTCCTGTCAGGAAGGTCGCAGTTCGTAGTAATAGATGGCAAATCATCGAGTAAAACTGAAGTGATATCAGGTGTTCCCCAGGGAAGCGTCCTGGGACCTCTGCTGTTCCTGATCTATATAAATGACCTGGGTGACAATCTGAGCAGTTCTCTTAGGTTGTTCACAGATGATGCTGTAATTTACTGTCTACTAAGGTCATCCAAAGACCAGTATCAGTTGCAAAGCAATTTAGAAAAGATTGCTGTATGGTGTGGCAGGTGGCTGTTGACGCTAAATAACGAAAAGTGTGAGTTGATCCATATGAGTTCCAAAAGAAATCCGTTGGAATTCGATTACTCGATAAATAGTACAATTCTCAAGGCTGTCAATTCAACTAAGTACCTGGGTGTTAAAATTACGAACAACTTCAGTTGGATAGAACACATAGATAATACTGTGGGGAAGTCGAGGCAAAGGTTGCGTTTCATTGGCAGGACACTTAGAAGATGCAACAAGTCCGCTAAAAAGACAGCTTACACTACACTCATTCGTCCTCTGTTATAATATTGCTGTGCGGTGTGGGACCCTTACCAGGTGGGATTGACGGAGGACATCGAAAGGGTGCAAAAAAGGGCAGCTCGTTTTGTATTATCGCGTAGTAGGGGAGAGAGTGTGGAAGATATGATACGCGAGTTGGGATGGAAGTCATTAAAGCAAAGACATTTATCTTCGCGGCGAGATCTATTTACAAAATGTCAGTCACCAACTTTCTCTTCCGAATGCGAAAATATTTTGTTGAGCCTAACCTACATAGGTAGGAATGATCATCAAAATAAAATAAGAGAAATCGGAGCTCGAACAGAAAGGTTTAGGTGTTCGTTTTTCCCGCGCGCTGTTCGGGAGTGGAATGGTAGAGAGATAGTATGATTGTGGTTGGATGAACCCTCTGCCAAGCACTTAAATGTGAATTGCAGAGTAATCATGTTGATGTAGATATATGTTATTAATATTCTTATGCAAAAATTGTTTATAGTAAAAGTATTTACAGTCGCACATAATTTCATAAATAAATGATGTGCCATCTAAAGGAGGATGAAGATAGCTAAAGAATGGCTCTATGAGACATGCTATTAAGTAAAAGAGGAGTTTGTTGTAAATAAAATTCCCTATTTCTGTTAAGCACTGCCAGAAATGATATTCTCCACAATTACATTAAAAGGTTAGCCTGTGAATGAACTATTGATATGATTATACTTTATCATTTAAGTGAATAAATAAGAAAATTTAGAAATAAAGGCTGTAAGATCACTAGTTGACTGGAGTAATATTATGGAGTTATGGAGAAGAAAGTTGTGGATTTAACTAGGTTCTCATAGTTTTGATTTGTTGTGTAAAATAGTTAATAATCACAACTATAAATAAATTTTATCTGTGCATTAATGGAATGTAAATGAAATATCAAATTGTCTAGTGTATATTTAATACAAAATATGTTTAGATCTTGTAAATAATTACAGTGATAGTTTAGAAGCTAAGAACTGACATGACTACAGGAGTAGTCACATGACATAGTTGAGGATGGAGGGAGAGGGTCTTTCATTTGCTGTCCTACTAGTGGGTAAGATTTTGTGTGGCTTACGAGTCACTTATGATAATGTGGTGCGCAGAAAGTTGGACATAGTTATTTCAGTGGAACAGTTTGTGATTCTGGAAATGTCTCTCAGGATGTGATAGTATGAACAGTTGTATTAGGAATCAATTATTTATCAAAGTTCAGTGAACTGGTTAGATTGAGGATTTGTTTAGATTAACAGATGGGTGCACTGGATAATGCCACTGGCACAAACTACACATTGCCTGTGTATGCTCTGCTTGTCTAACTGCAATACTATTTCATATCATATTTAAGTATCATCTGTTTGATCATGATTATAAGACCACGATTTTAGGTACTTGTTTCTTTTGATTTTAACAAATTCAAAATTGAACATAGTTCAGGTATCAGAGGAGAACAATCTGCTTACAACATCATTCAGCATGGAAGAATTAGGTAAGGCTTAAAAACAAAGCAAGAATGGAAAATCAGCTGGCTTAGATGATGTACAAAGAGAGGAAATTAAGCACTTTGGCATAACAACAAAGAAATTGATTCTGCAACTCTTAATAATTTTTTGAGCAGATGTCAAATCCAAAAGATACGGCAGAAGAGCTAAGTAATTGCTATGCTGAAACCTGATAAACAAGGGAACAATGCAAAGAATTTTAGACCAGTTTCATTACTCTTGTCATCTATGCTGGACGGAATGATCTTAAATCACCTCCTATCTGCAGTTGACCCTCTGCTAATACCTCAACAAGCTGCATTTTGTCCTGGTAAAAGCTGCATAAGACAACTGCTGAATCTTACACCGTTCGTAGAAGATGGGTTTGAAGCTTGTAAGGTGACAGAGGTGGTATTTATGACTTATCAGTAACCTATGATACTGTCAACCACCAGCTACTAATACTCAAGGTATACAATATGACCAAGAACTTTAGCAATTCTGCAATACCACAGGTTCTTCGTTGACTTTTGATGGCAGTGTAGTTGATGGAGACTACACAAAAAGGTCTTCCCCATGGAAGTGTGTTGGTCCAATCTATTCAATATGTATACAAATGATCAACCTATAGCCCCTAACACCAGAAGTTTCTTGTATGCAGATGACCTTGCTCTTGCTACTCAGACTTTGAATCAGTTGAGAACACCCTCACGAATGTCCTTGAGGATCTATCAAGATAATATAGCACAAATCAGCTTAAACCAAACCCCTCCAAGACTCAAGTGTGTGCTTTTTGAGAAATAGGGAAGCTACTCGTAAACTGATGATAGAATGGCCAAGAGTTTAGTTAAAACATAGCTAGACTCCAAAATACCTAGGAGTTACACTGGACAGATCTCTTACTTTCAAGAAATATTGAATGAATTACAAGTTGAAAGTTTCCACCAGGAACAATCTGTTAAGAAAATTGATCGAATCACAGTGGAGCAGTCAACCTGAACCTGAAACCATCCACATGTCCCGTTTGGTATAATTCATCACATGCCGAACAGGTAGACATAGCTCTCGATGACACCTGCAGAATTATAACATGTCTGAAATGTACTCCTGTTGAATGCATTTACCACCTTGCAGGAATAGCACCATTTGAAATTCGAAAGAAATTGCAGTGAATAAAGAACAAAAGAAAATGGAACAAGAACAAACCCATCCTCTGTATGGGCATAATCCACATTCGCAGCAATTGAAGTCAAGGAAGAGTTTCCTTAGAACATCAAAGGTGCTTCTTGCCACTGTTGAAAAAGCCAGGGTGCCACTTTTGTGGGATAAAACTTGTGTTCCCTCTGGTTGGAAAAGAGTTTCTGAAACTCTGCCTCCAGGACATGGTGGGGAATGGATGACCTGGAAATCTTTGAATAGGCTGAGATCAGGATTGCATAGATCAAGGTTTAATCTGGCAGGTGGGGCTACAGTACAGAAAACAACATCAAGTGTGATTGTGGAGTAGTCCAGGTTGTCCAGCAAATGCTTCAGTGTCGACTGTGTCCAGCCTCCTGTGTTGCAGAAGACCTTCATCAAGCAACTGAAAATGGACTGGAAATGGCCAAATTTTAGTCAAAGACTATATGACATGTTAACTGTGAACCTCTACCCACACACACACACACACACACACACACACACACACACACACACACACACACACACTGTTACCTAGGCTGGCTCACTACTATTAAAGCCTTTCTTAAGGGCACAATTCAACAGCACACAATGAGACCCCTATGTTGGCAGATGAGCCACTAAATTCATGAAGTGGTTGTGTGCTTCACCACCAATTGCTAAGTAGCAGCAAATTAAGTCAGCCAATAATTAAGTTCATTTTGATATTGTAACTCAACTGGTACATTGCAAATGATTAGCTTTCATTAGAAGATAAAGCACCAGTTGTCCACGTGAAGCTGCAGTGCATCATCCAGAAAGATAGTTTCAGTAGGCTCTTGGATGCTGGTTGCCGTTCAGAGAACTTGCTCTTCTCCACCAGACATGGTTTCAAGTGTGCTTCCAACACTAAGATATGCAGATTAGTGTAGCCTCATGCAACAGAGCTTCTTCTCTGAGACACTCATATTTTTTTAGCAGTGTAGCTGCTCAAAAACTTTCCCGCACCTCAGTTCTGTCTATTTTATTATTGTTTGCAACCATTAGAAGTGGCCAATCTCTCAGCAATAAGTATGACAAAAAGTATAACTTGTACTGGCAGTGTGACCTGACCACTTTCAAGGCCTACAATTCCAGTTGGAACACATGGTGGGAATTATTGCCATGAGAAAAAATAAGATAAAACAACAAGCCTCATCTCTCAGCAGTGAAAAACTAACAAAGTCTTGCAGAGATATTGGAGATGCCACCTTCATCTCTCCCCCAGTCTGTGGTTTCATGCCCTAGTAAATACATCTACTACTCAAGCCTCTGCTTTCTCATCCAACACATCATTTCCTGTTTAGTATTACCCCAGGGAATAAGTGTAGCATGAAACTGTGCATATTTGGATGAGAAAAGCTTCAATATCCTCTCCTGTCGACTGTCAAAAGATGAAAGTCTTGTCCCTATAGAAAGTCACCCCCTCCTTGCCTCAATATCAGTCCACTAATCCCTTAGTCAACACTTAAAAACCTGCCATCATTCTTCGTAGACTCAATCACAGTCTTCATCGATTCTGTGATGGTCTCATGCTGTCCATGAAGACGAATATCTCGCCAATATGCTGCTGATATGGTTGCACTACCAGTCGGAGGATGGCATTCACGTATCATACAGCTATTATGGCGCCTTTCATGACCACCAGCAGCACACAGAGGCCCTACATAATGCCATCCCTAAACAGCAGGTAACCTCCACCTTGCTGCACTCGCTGGACAGTGTGCCTTAGGCGTTCAGCCTGACTGGGTTGCCTCCATACACGTCTCCGACGATTGTGTGGTTGAAGGCATATGCAACACTCATCGGCAAAGAGAACGTGATGCCAATCCTGAGCGGTCCATTCGGCTTGTTGTTGGGCCCATCTATACCACACTGCATGGTGTCGTGGTTGCAAAGATGGACCTTGCCATGGATGTCGGGAGTGAAGTTTCGCGTCATGCAGCCTATTGCGCACAGTTTGAGTCATAACATGACACCCTGTGGCTGCACAAAAAGCATTATTGACCATGGTGGCGTTGTTGTCTGGGTTCTTCCGTGCCATAATCCATAAGTAGTGGCCATCCACTGGAGTAGCGGCCCGTGGGCGGCCTGAGTGAGACATGTCATCGACAGTTCCTGTCTCTCTGTATCTCCTCCATGTCAGAACAACATCGCTTTGTTACACTCTGATACACCTGGACACTTCCCTTGTTGAGGGCCCTTCTTGGCACAAAGTAACAATGTGGACACAATCGAACCGTGGTATTGACCATCTAGGCATGGTTGAACTACAGACAACACGAGCCGTGTACCTCCTTCCTGGTGGACTGACTGGAACTGATCGGCTGTTGGACCCCCCTCTGTCTAATAGGCAGTGCTCATGCATGGTTGTTTACATCTTTGGGTCAGTTTAGTTACATCTCTGAACAGTCAAATGGACTTCGTCTGTGATACAATATCCACAGTCAGTGTCTATCTTCAGGAGTTCTGGGAACTAGGGTGATGCAAAACTTTTTTTTTGATGTGTGTATATGTTTTTCCTAAATCATATTGAGAAGACATCAAGACAATTCTGTCAATTATGCCATCAGCTATTCCCTTCTCATCTCTGACAGAATTAAGCATGTATTACGACTCTGATGATCTTTCTGTTGACAAGGCAATAAACTCTAACAAAAAGAAAGTAAGTCAATCTGGATCTTATTACAAACAATTAATGAGATACTGTGAGCATTGTAAAACTTATTAAAAATGAAGAAATATTTGACTGTCTCAAATAGCGATACAAACAAAAGAGTGACATAAATTAAAAGAAGTCCTTAAAAATCCACTGCCCTCTTCAGCGAATTTATTTTAGAAAATAACACATCGTTTGATGAGTGTCAGCCCCTCATTTCTTATTTTGCCTAACATAAGGACAACACATACCTCTCGTAAACTAGATTATAAATCAGCCAGTACTGTTTCTGTGATCAGCCTCAATCTTCAGCCAAGGAACAAAGGGTGTCCATAGTAACTAGTTGTGTATTAAGCTATGAGTCATCGTCTGACAGGGAACTAATTACATATGATGTTCTACAAGATTCCGTCTTGGGGCTTTCTTTTTCTTCATGTAATAACAATATTACAAAATGCCAAGTTTATTTGTTCAGAATTTCTACAATAGCCATTGACATACATGCAGCAATCAGTACTACAAGCTTTTAGTCAGCTCAAGATCACTCCAGCTCCTTCTAATGAAATCTGAAAAACTGTTAACTCCCTTAAAAGCGAAAATTCTCATGAGGACGATAACATTTGAAGCACAATACTAAAAGCATAGTCTTCTGATATGGGTACTGTAGTCAGCCACACATTCATGCATCACTTTTATAACAGGGTCCAAGCCTCTTGCAGGAACACAGGACTTGTTGCTAGCAAGTAGGTGAATGAACAGTAGACGTTACTACTGCATGATAAATTGAGAATTTGAGATGGACAGGAAGCATGTCTGGATGGCTGAGGCAGTTAAGGCAACCACCCACATTAAGCAGGTAGCAGGAGATCAAGATCTGGTCCAGCAAAAAGTTTTGACTTTCACCACTGAACTATTCCAGTGCCTGATTGTGGCTGGTGCTGATCTTTTCCTCAAAATTCGTAGCTTACTTGGCATTCATCTATTCTTTGACGTCATATAGCATAGCTCTCATGGGCAATTACGCACATAGATACTAAGTATTAATTGCACAGGCATACCAGTAAATAAAGGCAAGGCCTCTGGTCCAGATTGTATACCAGTTAGGTTCCTTTCAGGGTATACTGATACAATAGCTCCATCCTTGCAGCAAGAATTTGGAATATATACTTTGTTTGAACATTAGAAATTACCACAAAGGATATGATTTATTGACAAATAGCCAACATGTATTCAGAAAACATCATTCTCGTGGAACATAACTAGCTCTTTATTCTCATAAAGTAATGAATGTGGTTGTCAGAGGATGTAAAATTGATTCCACATTTTTTTATTCCCAGCAAGTTTTTAACACCATTCTTTTCAAGTGACTTTTAATAAGGTTGCATGTCTATGGAGTACCACCTCTGGTGTGTGAGTGCATTCATGATTTCCTGCCAGAAAGATCACAGTTCATAGTAATTGATGGAAAGTTATCAAGTAAATCTGAACTAATGTCTGGCGTTCCCTTAGGTGGTGTTATAGGGCCTCTGATATTCCTGGTCCATATCAACAATTTAGAAGACAATCAGCAGCCCACTTAGACCGTTTGTAGATGATGCTGCCATTTCCCATCTTGTAAAGTCATTATATGATCAAAACTAACTGGAAAATGATTTAGGCTAGATATCTGTAAGGTGCTAAAAGTGGCAACTGACTCTAAATAATGAGAAGTGTGAAGTCAGCTACATGAGAACTAAAAGGAATCTGCTAAACTTTGATTACATGTTAATCACACAAATCTAAAGGCTGTGAATTCAACTAAGGACTTAAGGATTATAATTAAGAATAACTGGAATGATCATGTAGATAATGTTGTGGGAAAAGTGAACCAAAGACCGTGATTTATTTGCAGAACACTCAGAAAATGCAATAGGTCTACTAAAGAGACTGCCTACACTATACTTGTATGACCTCTTCTATAGTAATGCTGCATAGAGTGGGATACACATCAGATAGGATTGATGGGGTGCACTGAAAAAGTTCAAAGGAGCAGACAACCTTGTAAGTAGGGCAATCACAGTTATAAGTAATCACCTTAGGTATCAATAAACTGCTTCAGCTGTACTTAGTAAGACACAGCATGTGGCCATGTCCTCCCATTCATGACTGTGTGTAGACTGGAGGAGTGTATCCATCCACCATACTGGATTGGAAATTTAGCCGTTTTATTCAATGACATACCACCTTTTAGTGGTGTTTTGTTCTGATAGACAATGAATTTTGGGCACAAAAGTTTCAAGCTTTTTAGCTCTAATGTTTTAGTTACATTTTCACATGAAGAAGCAACTTTTAGTGCCATGAAACGAGTAGTGATCTAAAAACTGGAGAACTAAATACACTTGAAGCAGTTCATTATTACCCAAGATGAGTTCAAATAAGGGAAGCTCATATTGCATTATCATGAAACGGGGGAGAGATTACCAAAGATATTATGCATGATTTGGGGTGGCAATCATTAAACCAAAGTTGTTTATCATGTGAAACCAAAGTTGTTTTCTTTTGCAAGAGATCTCATGAAATTTCAATCACCAACCTTCTCCTTTGAATGTGAAAATATTGAATTGGCACCCACCTACATAGGGAGAAATGACCATCATAATAAAATAAAAGAAATAAGAGCTTGCACAAAGATTTTTGAGAATTTGTTTTTCCTCTATGCTATTTGAGAGTAGACTAGTAAAGAAATAGCCTGAAGGTGGTTTGATAAATGCTCTGCCAGGCACTTAATTGTGAATTGCACAGTAATCATGTAGACGTAGATGTTTTCTCCAATGATACAATCTGGTGTCCATTATTGAACTTCATGTCGACGACTGTTCAAAAATAATTGCCTACAGGCAACAGCTCACATTACATTTTCTCTCTTATGTAGTTTGTTGCAAATAGTCAGGCATAGTTTACAAATAAATATAACACTCATAAATACAGCACAATGAACAAAAATAGCCTCCACTATGCACAACCTAGCCTCACTCTTCCACAGAAAGGAGCAAAGTATGCTGCCATAAAAGTATTTGACCATCTCTTGTGTGTATTAAAGATGCTGGCAGAGGATGAAAGTCTGAAAAATAAATTGAAATACTTTCTGCTTGACAACTCCTTCTATCCAATAGATGAGTTTATGAGCAGGTAGTATATATGTGGATTGATTACTTTTATCAAATTTTGTTGCACATTAAGGTTAAAGCAGAAAATCCAGTTTTGTAAATGGCCGACACATTGCCAGGTTTTCACAAAGAAAATGCATCTTATTTGTGAACATACTGCCCAGATACTACATCATAGTGAGTTGTTGTGAATATGATCCATGAAACAAGTATAAAAACTAAAAAAGCTAACTAACTAAACTAATGATTATTTTATGTGCTACAGTTTATATACATTTACAAGTTATTTTAACTTATTTCAGTATCCATGAGAATCATTTCACTTAAGATATGTGCAAGGAACATTAGCGTAACATCGTCTACATGCTTGACATTCTTCTCACTATGAATCTATGGAACAAAAATCTCAAATCTAAACATAAACCAAAGGGCAAGTCATCAAGTGATGGTGGAGGCCAGGCTATAAAATTTCCAAAACCAATTTACCAGGTAGAAAAGTGTTGTCAAGTTAGTTAATCCTTCTCTTGTAATGAACCACTTCTCCACAATGTGCATTAATGCCATTTCACTATTTTTCTGTAGCTTTACTGATAATTTGCTGCAGTTGGTATTCGGCAAAATATTAACTTTTTGGTTGCTAGCATCTTATAGACTGAATATTTTGTAAAGATAAAGGTTCTAAATTATCCTCAAAATGGATACATCATCATTGTAAGGGGTGATGATGGAGGCAATCATCAAAAGTTCGAGGATCTATTGGAATTGGATGCAGCAAGTAGCAAGTTAACTAAGAACTTTTTATCTGAGATATCTGATTGCCACATTCTCTTCCATTATATGCAGAATGTAGATGGCGTTACACCTACCTACTTTGTAGGTTGTGCTGAATTGCTAATCATTTGCATATCCAGACATGTAGTAAACTTCATGGCAATTTGATGTTTGTTGTATGCTGACTCTATGGCGCTGCAATTTTAATAGCCAGCTGTGTGTTCACGATGTTAGAATAGATACTGATTCTTGTAACTTAATGAGCATGAAGCTCATATATTTAGCTCATTGTTTTGACTATGAGAGTTGTGGTCGCAACTCCCTCCAGCAAATCAGGTTGCACAGGACAGCATACTTTCCAAGCTGGGCGAGTCCACTAGAAACTCAAGCAGCCTCCTACAGAGGTCAGCAGCACAACAGGAACTATGTTGCACATCAGCAATCATGTGGAACAAATAGTGTGCAGCTTCATATTGCAGAAAAAAACAAGAAATAAGCCATGGTCCATGTTCCAATGGGCACTTACAGTTGTAGCTCCAGTTCATTGCAACTCATGTGCAGAGGAGCATTGATCTGTTCACCAAACAAACTTCCATGCTCACCAGTGATGAGTACAAGATGGGATCACCAGTGTTTTGACAATGAAAGACATTGCCACAGAGCAGTACCCACACCGGGAAGAATGTAGCAACGTTCAATGGTTGGGAACTAATCTCTGAATGGGACTGGCACACACTAAGACTGTTTGTACAATGATCAAATGAGAGTTGAGTACTTGTGTTACTGAACAAATCAGAGTTTGGGAATAGACATTTGTATTTATTCAGTAGTTGCAATTTATGTGTATACACATGTGATAGTGTTTGTTGAGAGAAGCACCTCTGTTCATGCAGACATATCAGCGACACCTCGTGAGCTGTTGTTAACGTACAGTTGTCACAGTAGCCACATTGATTGGCACTGAAATGAAGTTACAACAGTTACACTCCCTGGAGATGACATTGTATGGACAAATACAATGGACTTAGCATCATTTGAAAAGCCTGTGAAAAGAACTCAAAGTCTCAGTGCTTTAGAACACCGCAGCATTGAGAAAATTCAGCAGAGTAGAAAATTTTCAATCAGCAAGTTATACATAATTTTCTCAATTTATGTCTTGCCTGGTAGAAAAGTATGCTGTCTAACCAATTTTTTCCAGGCAGTAACTCACAGCAAAGGCTGCTGAAACAGATGAGCAAAAAATAATGTGGACAAGAGGAAGTAAGGAGAATGACACTGGCATTCTATCCATCTGACCAAAGAAGGAAAAATTACTAAATTACATCAACCAGATGGAGACAGGACAGGGCATCAGGTGAAGTAAAGCAAAGAGCCAATTTGCTACCTAGTACTGGAGCAGAAATTTATAGTACACTTCAACAATTGTTTCCAGACAGGGATCTGGGTGAATTATATAAACATTAAAGAAAAACTAGCAGCATTATTCAAAAGTAAAATCCTCATAGCAACAGCATACCACAGCTTTACAAAGCATACAAGAAATGTTATCAGTCTTTTAAGGGGTTGATTGCTATGCTCCGGGTGTAGCTACAGATTGTAAATTTAAATGTTAATATCCTGAATGTAATTTTATGTATGTGGGTTAAGGCAGTAATGGACATGTTAATAGTACATGCACCTGGTGCCAGTTTGAGAAATGAACTAATTAGGTTAAATGAACCAACATTATGAGAGTGTTTAAGTGTTATCCAGTTTTTGAGCAGACAAAATGAACAAAAAGGATGCTACATAATATGGGAAATGAAGTTTTCGAAACAGAATTTCATGGCTGCAGAAAAGTAGGCAGGAGTACAAGTATACCCTTAAAAAGGTATAAATATGAGATCAGTTAGAAATACAAATAATAGAAAATGAAGTAAAGTGGTGTGCCAAGTGTTTCATTACACATGGTAGGGAAGTATGCTATTACAAAGAAACAAAATGTTTAAACTGTAGTAATAAAGGGCATAAGACAGAAGTAGGCCTACAAGAACAAAGTAGGAAAATTAGGTATAATACATAAAATGAAGTAAGTGAAGGTGCAGACAAAGATTTCAAAAATAAAGTATACTAAGTAATATTGAGTAGTGCTAAACCAGTAGTAGTAGGTGTGGAAATAAATGGGAATAAAGTACAGTTCAAAGTAGATACAGAATTTTCCGAAACTATAGCAAAATTGTGCAACTCTAATTTACCATATCATGGAAGTTAAGCAAATTTAATTATATGCTTTCAAGCCACAGTGACCAGCCTACTAAAATAAAAGAATAGTGTGCTGTAAATGCTCAATATAAGAGTACAGTAGTACTAGCAACACTTCGAGTGACACAGTGTCCAGCAGCTACATACATTATGGGATTCTACCTCATTGGAAAAGTCAGGTTTACAGTCAGTGATTCAGCAGATCAGATAGAAGTAATGGCTAAAAACAGGAATGTGCAAAGCCCTGTACGAGGGTTAGCACTTTAATAGTGGCACCTATTTATTTACAACTTATACAACAGAGATAAATGTTTCAAAGTTTTAATGTCCTTCAAAGTTGTCACCAACATTTCATATAGCCCACTGCTAGCAACGTCGAATTCTTAGAATACCCTTAGTAGCACCAGTTGTGTTGATAGTTTGAGTGGAGCCACCTATTGCTCAATGAATCTCTGTAACAGTTCTGAAGCAACTGACATGAAATGCTTCCTTCAATTTAGGAATCAAGTTGAATACACAAGGACTTAAGGCTGAGAAGTTTGTTTGGTCGTACAGCACTTTCCAGCCTCATCAATTGAACAAATCAGTTGCAACTTGCACTAGATGCACCTGAGCATTGTCCTGCAAAATGATGGGTGGGTCCTGAAGAGAGTGTTGCCACTTCTTTCTCTAAGCTGGTCACAGGCTGTGTTCCAAAACTGAACCACTTAGATAAAGAAGCAGTGACTGGTTTGTTTGAGTGATGGGGCCAGGAAGTGCTGCACCATCCATCACACTCCCCAGACTTATGCCCTTGTGATTTCAACTTGATTTCTAAACTGAAGGAAGAACTTCATGACATTAGCTTCAGAACTGTTACAGATATTTGTTGGGCAGTAGACCAGTCCACTCGAATTATCAACTCAGCTGGCACTGCTAATGGTATCCTGTGTTGGTGACACCTCTGAAGGACTGTAAAACTTTGAAACATGTATTTATTTTGTTGTACAAGTTGTAAATAAGTAGTTGCCACTATTGAGGATCCAACTCTTGCACAAAGTACAATGGAAATTTTGGTGAAATGTCAGGAAGTGCACAAGGTTACAAGGTGCATACACCGATGGGTCAAAACATTATGACCACAGTCCACCATGAGGTTTTATGGTGCCTGGTGGTGCTGAAGTAACGTGACACAGTAAGAGAATTGTATGAGAAGAGCAGAGATGAATGGAAAATCATTGTAGCAACGATAAGAGGCACAAATGCGGAAATCCACTGACTTAAGCAACTCTGATAAATGTTACATTGTTGTGGCCCAGTGCCTGGGAACGAGCACCTCAGAAATGGTGAAGCTGGTCACCTGTTCTCATGCTACTGTTATGAACATCTATGCTGAAAGATGCTAAAATCACGGATAGGTGACAAGAAGTTGGATCTCCACACCTCATCACAGAACATAGGGATCAGAGGCTTACCCACTCTCTAAAGCAGGATGGGTGGAGATCTAATGATATAGTACAGTGCTGATGCAAGCATAAGTGCGTTGGTGCACATCATTCAGTACACATTGTTGAACATGGTGTTCCACAGCAGAGGACCCATACGTGTTCCCATGTTCATCTAACATCATCATCAATTATGATTACAGTGGGCCCAGTGTCATCAAGATTGGACGGTGGATCAATGGAATTGTGTCCCCAGGTCGGATGAATCCCATTTATTGTTAAAACAGGTCAATGGTCATGTCCAGATAAGCTGTCATCCAAGCAAACAGCTACTTGAAACATGCATTGTCTTGAAGGGTGCAGGCCGGTGGCAGCAGTATTGTGTTATGGAGTCTATCATCTGGGCTCCCATGGAACCTGTGATAGTAATCAAAGGACCCATGACACTTATGCTGGATGTCTTTCCCAAAAGCAATGGCTGGCCGAAGTGGCCGTGCGGTTAAAGGCGCTGCAGTCTGGAACCACAAGAACGCTACGGTCGCAGGTTCGAATCCTGCCTCGGGCATGGATGTTTGTGATATCCTTAGCTTAGTTAGGTTTAACTAGTTCTAAGTTCTAGGGGACTAATGACCCCAGCAGTTGAGTCCCATAGTGTTCAGAGCCATTTTGAACCAAAAGCAATGGCATCTTCCAGCAGGATAACTGTCAATGCCACAAGGCCAGAATCATGTTTTAATGGTTTGAGAAGGACGATAGTGAGCTCATGTTGATGTCTTGGCTATCAAATTCGACTTATCTGAATTCAATGAAACCCAACTAGGACACTATTGGTCACCAGCTTCGCACCCACAACAAACCGCCCATAAATTACGGGAAATGTGTGATCTGTGCTTTGGCATCTGGTACCACAGTCCTCTGGAAACCTATCAAGTACTTGTCAAAATCATGGTATGCTTAATCACTGCTGAACTGCGTTCCTGAAGTGGATGAACATGCTATTAAGTAGGTGGTCATAATGTTTTGGCTCACTCATCAGTGTATATAATCTTGAAACCTAATGCAATGCAAGGTTAGACTAATAGCATACACATGCATGAAAAGGTCAAACAAGAATTACACTGCCTTGGAAAGTAAAAACATAAAAATAAATTAAAGTAAAATCTTTCCAGAAGGTGGGGAGGAAATTAAATTAAACTTCACTGATTGAGAGAGTATTTGAAGTTATTTTAGAGATTGCAAAATTGAGTCACATATACAAAGAACCTGGCAGTACGAGCACATTGATCACTGTGATGTTACACCCCCTCTGCACAAGATGCATGTACTGATTCAGAGGGGAAGGGTGTCAAAAATCCATTGTATCCTCTCCTGAGGCTATGTGGCTCACAACTGTTGTAACTGGTCCCAGATATCATGGATGCTGGCACTGGTACAGAGTTAATGTCTGAGCTGGTTCCACACATGTACTGTTGGGGGAAGATCTGGGGATCTTGTTGGCCATGGGAGCACCTCAACATCATGCAGACAGTTCATAGAGACACGTAAAATGTGTGGATGAGAATTGTCCTGTTGCAAAATGGCACAATGATACTGGCTCATTAAAGGTAACACACGAGGATGCAAGACAGTTATGACATACCATTGTGCCATCAGAGTTCCCTCCGTCACTACGAGTCATGACCTGAAGTCATGCCTGTATCATGCTGGCAAGAGTAACATCACTGTGCCTCACCACAACATTGTGAGAAGAAGATATTTCCAGGTTGGCACCTTTCTTGGCTATAATGGTCATCTGCGGTAATGCAGAACATGATGTGATGTCATTCATCAGGTTGGCAGAAGCAGATGTGAAAGGATTATGATGTACTTGGCGCACAGTATGCCAATTCTCCCTTGTAGACATGGTCAACCAGAACCTTGACTATGAGTACGCCTACCCTCACATTCCCATGCAGTCCAGCATTGTGCCACTATTACATCCAAATGCCCTACAAACCAGGATATTGCATGATTTGAGCAGCCAGACAAATGGAAACCCACAATGACACCTCTTTCAAACTCTGCCAGATGCCCATAATGCTCTCTCACATGAGCACCTAGCATCTCCATATCTTTCACAGTGATCACTTAATTATGTGATGCTGTTCAAGCCCCTTACATACCCTAGCAGGTCAGGTAACAACACTAAACATGAGCAACACTAATGCAGTCTGGTGGCTGTTCAGTCTGTCACAGAGAATACCAACTAAATCGTGTACATACCCAATGGTGATATGTGCACAAAGTTACACTGACATCTGATTGTGTCTTCTGAGTGCTTCATCTTCTTTTTTGTTTTTTGTAAGGCTCTATAGATTGTTTAGAAGGAGTGGCATAACTGAACCTATTATGAACAGTCCATGGGTCACACCGTTTCTAAAAGTAGAAAAAACAAATGGAGAGATATGGCTGTGCAATGACTTCAGATCAACCGTGGATGTGCAGTCCCTAATTTATAGGTACTCAACTTCATGAGGGGAAGACATAATGGCAAAATTAGAGAAAAGAAAACAGTATTCACACATTGATTTGAGAGAATGTTACACTATGTGATCAAAAGTATCCGGACACCTGGCTGAAAATGACTTACAAGTTCATGGCACCCTTCATCGGTAATGCTGGAACAATACAGCACTAGCCAACCCTTAGCCTTGATGATAGCTCCCACTCTAATAGGCATATGTTCAATCAAGTGCTGGAAGATTTCTTGGGGAATGGCAGCCCATTTTTCATGGAGTGCTGCACTGAGGAGAGGTATCTATGTTGGTCAATGAGGCCTGGCATTAAGTCAGTGTTCCAAAACATCCTGAACTTGTTCTATAGGATTTAGATCAGGACTCTGTGCAGGCCAGTCCATTACAGGGATGTAACCACTCCGCCACAGGATGTACATTATGAAAGGGTGCTCAATCATGTTGAAAGATGCAATTGCCATCCTTAAATTGCTCTTCAACATAGGAAGCAAGAAGGTGCTTAAAACATCAGTGTAGGCCTGTGCTGTGATAGTGCCACACAAAACAAAAAAGGGTGCCCTCTCCATGAAAAACAGGAGCACACCACAACACCAATGCCTCCGAATTTTACTGTTGGCACTACACACACTGGGAGATGACATTCACTGGGTATTCGCCATACTCACACCCTGCCATCGGATCACTACGTTGTGTACCATGATTCGTCACTCCACACATTTTTCCACTGTTCAGTCAGCCAATGTTTATGCTTATTACACCAAGCGAGGCATCGTTTGGCATTTACTGGTGTGATGTGTGGCATATGAGCAGCCACTCGACCATGAAATCCAATTTCTCACCTCCTCCCTAACTGTCATAGTACTTGCAGTGGATCCTGATGCAGTTTGGAATTCCTGTGTGATGGTCTGAATAGATGTCTGCCTATTACACATTACAACCCTCTTTAACTGTCGGCGGTCTCTGTAAATCAACAGATGAGGTCGGCCAGTACGCTTTTGTGCTGTATATATCCCTTCACGTTTACACTTCACTGTCACATTGGAAACAGTGGACCTAGGGATGCTTAGGAGCGTAGACATCTCGTGTACAGATGTATGACAGAAGTAACACCTGATCACCTAATCATGTTCGTCTGTGAGTTCTGTGGAGTGCCTAATGACTACTGAGGTCGCTGATATGGAGTACCAGGCAGTAGGTGGCAGCACAATGCACCTAATGTGAAAAACGTAAGTTTTTGGGGGTGTCCGGACACTTTTGATCACATAGTGTATCTGCGACTCCCACTCGATGGGAAAGCCAGAAGGTAATAGTCATCAACACACTATGTGGCCTCATCAAACATAAAATTTCACCTTTTGGAATAAATTCTGCCCCAAGATTGTAACAAAGATACCTTGACCAATTAATCAGAAACATTCTGGATGCAGCAAATTACACTGATGATACAGTATCATAAAAGATTATAGGGTGCATATAACCTTGAAGCTTAATGCAAAGCCAAAGTTCTGCAATGTTAGACCATTAGCTTACACATTTATGAGAAGGCTAAACAGGAATTACACAAGTGATTCTATTTTAGTGATAGCAAAATCGAATCGCATATGGAAAGAGCTTAGCAGTATGGGCCCGTTACCATTATGGTGCCACAACCCCTTTGGCCTAGACGCATGCACTGATTTGGATGGGAAGTGTGTCATGAAGCCATTGTATCTTCTCCTGAGATGATGTGGCTCACAACTTTTGTAACTGCTCCCTGATATCATAGATACTGGCAATGGGACAGAGTTAACATCTGAGCAAGTCCCACATTTGTACTGTTGGGGACACATCTAAGAATCTTCTTTTCCATGTGTTTTATCAGAAACGCTTAAGACATTGATAAATATTTGTAAGGCAGGTTCTATGTCTTTTCACCAAGGCACAAGAGAATCTGCAGAAAGACGTGTGTCAACAGCTTCCAGATTGCTTTGCAGAACTGTAACATGACCTGTGACAAAACATGAGTCCTTCACTGATTCCAAAACAAATAGTTCCATCTGTCTCAACATACCAATCAAACTGAAGGAAAGCCTCCTGAATGGCCATCCTCTGGCAGCCTGAGAGTTTTATTCTATAATATTTCAGTTTGGTTTCTGTTTATCAGATGATGCACATGGTACTTAACAGTCCAAATAAATATTCAATCAAAGACATTATGAACATCATAGGCATCTTCAACAACTTACGGCAACATGCAAGGTTTGCAAAAATGTGAATGCATTCGACAACAGCTTCCACAACTATTGTACTTGCACAAAGGTAGAATGGCTTGCAAGAAAATTGCAAAATCATGAAGAAAATCATCAATGGGACACTCAGAGGGAATGAATTGTGAATATCACTTCCGGGAACAACATAGAAAATTAATGTATGAGGATGAGCACACCAGTATCAACACTACATATACGGTGACCTGTTGGTGGCCCTCACAGGCAGCACTAGAATCAAGCTAAAATAAATATCCTGCGGTATACTGGAGTGTATGCAGGGTGAAGTTAGTCAACAAGGTCACTGCTGCTGGCTGTGGGATGGGGTGGGGGGCAGAAGGTCCAGTACTTCTATAATGCAACCCATGCATTATTACAAGATTGCATTGTAGCAGAGGTGCCTGTAGAAGACACTAGAATTGTTGTCCACATATGAATAATTTTCAACTCATGTGGAACCGTTGTTTCAGTGTGCTCAATTTTCTTTTACACTAGAGTAAGTTTTAAAGGCAGTTTGAGAGCTAATAGTAGTTGCGTAGCCACTTTTATAAAATCTCCAATCATGAATAATGAGATAAATTCAGACTCAGAATGCCAAATAATATGGCACTGGTCAAAAACAGTAACCAGTTGTTTCTTTGAGCCATCTGTATCAAACATCAAAGTGGCTAAATGCTTTCCAGAAAGTTTAGAGGACATTTCACGTGAATTTATTTATCCATGAAATCATATTCATGACGTGGGGTACAAGTTATAGCAAGATATAGCTGATGGAACATAAAATTTTTTTGCTACACAGATTTCGAAATACACATGACATACATACATTTACATTTCAATAGTTTCTAAGTAGTGATCTTTATTGTAATAAACAAAGCCAACATGAGAATTATTATTACTTAACCACCTTCACATTCATGGTTAATACATTTTGGATGGAATTAAAGTTACTGGCAATATAAATTCATCAGAAGAATTTAAAAAAAATGTTGGAACATTATGTTGTGACATTCTTCCTGAAAGAGTTTTTATTGCTTTTGATTGGGCAAAGTAATTTATTATAGAGTATGTTATATACGTGCCTCACACTGCCATGGCATTTACTCAGTCTCAGATTTGTCAGTGAATGTCATCATCACCATGGGTGTGTGAATCATGCATGTCATTATTTGTTTTAAAAAGATGAGGGTACTTATTTTTAAATGAAACAGTCTCTAAGATGTATATCCATGGGACAGGTAATATTCCCAGTTCTTTAAAGGATGGTTGCCACAACCCTATCAGAGAGATTCCAATTTACCACTGGATGCAGTACACATTAAGTATAAGTAACAGATAGAAAGAGTCATGTTGCATTGACTGTTCTGTCAATTCTTGGCAGAATATTTTACACATTATGAATGAAACACAATCAACACTGGTGTAATAGTCTACAATATTGTAGAATATTGCACCAGTGTTTGTGTTTCATTCATAAAGAGTCATGTGATATTGTACTAAATGTCTCTTCTTTACTGATAACTATCATGAGTTGCTGGGTACACAAGATTCTTTTTTAGATAACATCTTAGATTTCCCAACAACAAATCAGACAGAACATTTGAAGGGAGGTTACATTTTAATGTCCTGTTTGGGTAATTAGGGGTATAATGTACAACTGGACCAGACAAGGGTGGAGAAGGTGTAGGGTCAGAATTTTCATTAAGGAACAACTTTGATATTTCTGTCAAGTGATTTAAGGAAACCAAGAGAAACATAATTTTAGATAGCTCAATGTGGAACTTACCCCTATCTGGTAGTTTAATGAGCAGTTTTCAATTTAACATGGACTCCCTACTGTAGCTCAGAAAAATTCCAGTTAAAAGCCTGAAAAATAAAGTTTAACTGATATTTCAAGTTGCTGAGAAACAATGTTTTATTTCCTCTATCAGAGAAATCTACAAAATTATGGAGAGGAAGTGCTGAATAAATGGTCTAGAAAGTATATTCTACAGCAAATTTTACTCTCAAGTGTTCAAACAATTTTTATTATGACATACCAATATACAGGGTGTTCACAGTTTCTATTACAGGCTTCTAGTGTTTTAGAGGGGACTTCATCAGTAATTGAGTTAGTCAATAAAGTTTTTATGAGGAATTCATTCCAGAAACATGCCATATGGATGTAAAATCAGTTTGATGATTGGATCACTTTCAGATCTCCCACTTCATGGTATGCACGCAGAGGAGAAATGTGCTTTGACCTGTGTGCTCTGCAGGAGATTCTCGGCATGGTAGTACTGCTGTTAATTGCACAAGGTGTATCTGTGATGGCTCGCAAACCCTGGTGCATATCCTTGGAGCACCACAGACAACCCTGCTAGTTGCAAACATACCCGTTTCTCACAGCCATAGTTGTTGTTAGTTGAAAATATTATGTGATGACTGAGATGAAGCAGAAATTGTTCCTGATACATGTAGTGTGCAGCTCTACCATTACTTGCTACACCCTCCTAGAAGCTGGTAATAGCAACTGTGAAACACCCTGTATATTTTTGTAGATTTCGCATAAAACATAACAACTATTTTCCATTTATACATATCAATATACACTAACCATAATAAAACAATGCGCAGTTTATGGCATTCTGCATACTAAGTACAAAATCAAAACCTGAAATCAAAACTAGTACTGTTGCAATTGAAAAGATACATAATGCAAGGTAATATTTGTTAATGATTTTGCTGCATTCCTCTACTTACAATATATTTATGGGTTTTCATACTTAAGTAAGAGTGGTATGTTCCTAAATCTTAATTAATACCATTAACATATGGGTACTATAAAGGTGCCTGAAACTGGAAATCACACCTTCATCCTGTGGCTGGTGTTAACTGATGTGATGAGAAGGAAACACCCACTTTCTACATTATTCAAAATGATGTGGGTATCACATCATGTGGACAGGGCGTAACTAGGATAGGGCATCTGTGGTACTGCACAAAGGTACCCAGACACAAGAGGCCCCTTAATGTCCAAAAGAAAAAAGAAAATCAACATGGGGAGGTTAAATGGAAAAAATGAAAAAGTAACATGCATAAATAGAGGAGCATTAAGGGAACAGTTGTGGGAAGGAAATGGCAAAATCAGCTGTAGTGCAACATGCTTTGCAGTGACCAAACAACAAGATTCTATTTGATGAGAACTTGGTCATAACCACAGGTGGATACTGCTGTAGGTTGTTCAGAGAGGTAACAGACATGCTAATAATACCTAGTATAATTTCTATAAATTAAAAACGTCTAAAAACACAAACAGTTTAAATGATTTTTATTAATTTTGCCCATTCTCCTAAAGAATCGTGTTGTTGCAGATGACAGGCTATCCAGCCAAAAGGGTCAGTGTGTTACAAACCACGTAAACTATTACCTAAGGTAAAAATATCACAATGGTAACAACAAAAAATTTAAAACTTATAAAGGTTTCCAGTACTTCACATTGTGGTGGAATTTATTTGAATCGAGTTACGAACTTAGAATAGAATGTGATGTCTATGTTTAAGGACTGAGTTCTTTGGGATACTGTTTTGGGATGTATGCTTATTGTCTGTGCTCTGAAGAAACTATATACAAAATTAAGGAAGTTCTGTACATTTAATAGTGTTTATTCAGTGCTATTATGTAGTATAACTGAAGTGATGACCCTAATAGTGATCGAGTTTGCTGCAGTTTTTATGCCTTCAGAGCAGCATAATGGATACCATCACAAACATGGCCATGAAGATAGGGCCTTTGCTGACTGCCACATTAACAACACTGTTTCATCAATTCCTAGTGACTCCAATAGAAATTTTAACATCAAGTTGCATGCTTTTTGACATACAAGGGCACAATTATGACCTACCCAGGATGAAGCTATTTTTAAGTTGCATGCCCTCATTTCAGTCTCGGACCAATTTCCCTTGGCTATTTCATGATTAGATCTTAATCCAATTGAACAGGCTGATGATACTCTGCGCCTGCAGCCTTTCTGTATTTTTAACAAGACAGTGCTCCAGTAAACGTTTTCAAACCAGAACCTTGTCTACGTGTGATTCCCCGTCTCAAATTCTTTGCTCACATTGCACTCTCACGGGTGAACGTTTTCAAGCCAGAACCTTGTCTACGTGTGATTCCCCGTCTCAAATTCTTTGCTCACATTGCACTCTCACGGGTAATGAACTACTGGCTGTGACTTTGTTAAAGACTTTTTGGATGTTCCAGCTCCCACAAAATGTCAGGGCAGATCTATCGGCTTTTACAAATCTGTCTATTGATGAGCTGGCTAAGAAAGCTGACACAGTCGCTGTTGCATGTGCCAACAGAAACAATTTTGCTGCCATTGAAGAGGTTATGGAGGACGGTCTTGATTGCTCATGAACACTATGCACCATAGATGCAGGCTTGTGACAGGAGAGTTTGGTGAATGAATTTGCATGCCCAAACACCAAGTTACAGAGACAGAATTCTGAGTCTACTGCTCATTCAAGAAACAAGTTTCAACATACTCACAGGTGGTATTGTATCATAAGCATTTTGGCACAACAGCAAGACAATGTACCAAGCCCTGCTCCTACCCAAATGTAACAACGAATGCCAGTAGATGAGCATGCTCATCAATCTCGGTCACAGCACCTACAATACTCCTCAAGTGCCACTGTTACTGATGTTGCTGCTTCTGAAAGACTGTTCATTAAAGAGGAGTTATCACAGGCTGTGTTCTTAATTGAGACTGGATCAGAGATTAGTGTTATTCCTCCAACTGCAAGTGGTTGGTTACAAAAATTCCTACTTTAATGACAGCTAATAATTCATCTATCAAAACCATTGATAAACAAACATTAACAAAGGCCTTTCAGAATGATTTTTTGCCTGGTTGGACTTTCATTGTTGCTCATATTTCTGGGCCTACTATTGATGCCAATTTCTTGCATCATTTTTCTCTGGTACCGGACTTGGTGAATTAGTGCCTTATTAAAAGACCTTCATGTGCTCAACTCCCTACTATATTATGTCGAGATTACCACAACGTCTGCAGTGTGGACCATGTGAAGATTTCAGGACCAACTGCATCTCCCATGAGACAGTACATCCTGCAAGAAGACACTGCTTTCCTCTAAATGTGTTGCACTGCAAGTTTCAATATTGAGTGCTTCACAATTAGGGATTAAGCTGAGGAACTCGGCGAGATTGGGTGGAGCAGGTGCATATGAATTTGGAGAAGGCACTCTGGAAACTATGACAGTTACATGAAGTGGCTGCAGTGCAGATTGAAGACCTGTCACCCCCCTCCCCCTCCCTCACCTGAGACTGACCAGGTGGCAGATAATGACCTCAACAAGCTGTTATTGTACTGAAGGCTTTTCCAGCACCCACTGACTCAACACTTGCAATGGAGAGGAATTGCTGTTCTAGTCCCAATCACATCCAAACTCTGCCAAGACTGCCGATGGTTAGTAGACCTCGTCACCTTCCTCCAGAAAAGCTGCATGCTGCAAGAGTTTGATAGGATGATTAGTGACTGTTCTGTTTCTCATTCTAAGCATGTTTAGTCTTGCCCCTTACAAATGGTCAGGAGAAAGATGAAAACTGGAGAACCTGTGGGGATTACACAGCTTTGAACTCTCGTACAATCCCTGTAGGTTCCCCATCTGTAATATATCTGATTTTAGCAGTAACTTGTTGGGTGCACATATTTTTAAAGTTCTTGACTGTGCTAAGGCTTTTGTGCAGATTCCTATGACACAATATTATGCCTTTATGGCTGCATAATGCAGCCCTAACATGGCAACGGTTCATCCATGAACTTCTTCAGGGTTTTCCATTCGTTTTTTGCTATTTTGACAATATATTAATTTCCTCTGCTACATATGAGAGCTATTTGAAACATTTATGTGCAGTGCTTTGAAGTTTGGAGGACTATGTTATCATGATTAATGTTGATAAGTGTATTTTCATGAAGGAGATGGGTCTTTTCTTAGGCAACACAGTGTCTAACAAAGGCATTTCTAGTATGCCTGATACAGTTTCTGATATTCAAAACATGCCTCTCCTTGAGACTTTCAAAGACCACTGCTGTTTCTTAAGCATGTTAAATTGTTATCACAAATGCCTTCCCATTCTGGCAGAAGTACAAGAGCCTCTCTAAAGCCTCATAAAAGGAAAGAACATGTCTGGTAACAGAAATCTTTCTTGGAATGATAGAGAAGTTAAAGCTTTTGAGGATTTAAAATTAAACCTTGCTAAGGCTTCTCCTCTGCCTCACCCCATTGTGTATGCTCCCACTGCTCTTTTTGTTGACACTAATCAAGTCACTGTGGGTGCTATATTGCAACAATATACTTTTCAAGCATGGCAACGTCTCACCTTCTTCTCTAAAAATTTGTCAAAATACCAACAATCTTGGAGTGCTGTTGATAGAGAGCTGCTGGCCATTTTTCTTGCTGTAAAAAATTTTTGTCCTTGGCATGAAGGCCTGACTTTTACTTTATATACTGACCACAATCCATTAACTTCCATTTTCAAAAATGTCACGGAGCTAAATTCTCCATGACAGGTATGCCGGGTTGACTTCATAGCACAATTTTCTACAGATGTTTAACATATTTCTGGGAAGGACAATGTGGTGGCAGATTGTTTACCTCACAACTGTGTGGCAATTACTTTTACTGACTGGGTAAATGTGGCAACAGATAAGGACACAGACCTCCTCCTCCAGTATCAGCTGCAACCAGAAACAGGACTAAAAATCTGTCCATTTATCCCTGAAAAGGGGCCCTGAATTGTTTTTGATTCATTTCACTCTTTGGCTTGCCAGGGGTAAAGTGATTGTGCATTTAATTATTGACAAAATTGTCCAGCCTCTGACATGGAACTGATGCCGTAGCTGGATGAGGGAATGTGTCAAATGCCACACATGCAAAATTAGTAGATATACAGCTGCTCATATTGCTGATTATCCCACCCCTTCTGGGAGATTCCCTCATTTGCACGTTGACACTGTTGGCCCCCTCCCCCATCCCAAAAGATACTACTTTTGGTCACAGTGATTGACCGATTTACTCCATGGCCAGAGACTGTTCCTGTTCAGGATATTTCCACAATACTTATTTCTCAATTTTAGTATCTGAAAGCATTATCCCTAAGAGGAGGTCATATGCAGATGCAACATCCATCCTTTCTAACTACAGGGCCTTACTTGCTTCATGGAGTTCTTCTAGAACTTTTGCATTGAATTACTAAAAGTGTAACAAGGTGGCAGAATTCAAATTTATTTCTAATACATATTTGTAGACTTCATTCATTATATTTCTTACTCATAAGAATTATATTTATTAGGACCTTAAGAAAAACAAAACAGTCATTTTTTAACTGCGAAGATTACACCACCTGTTTTGGTATCCCACAGCTCATTACTTTAGATATGTAACACCAAGTTGAATGCCAATTATTCACAGAACTATTGAATATTTGTGATTGCAAACATGGCCATACTACAAGCTACCATCCTTCCAGTAATGGGATGATAGAGCATATGCACTGGACATTTAGACAGCATTGGCATTCTGTCCAGAATCTTGAGTCATGCCATTGCCTTTGGTTTTACTGGGATTGCGTACTAGTGTTAAGAAGAACACACAATGTTCCCCTGTGCAGCAGGTTTATGACGCATGAATAAATGTGCCTGGTGATTTTTTGCCATCTAAACTTACTCCCTTGCTATCTGGGATATTTTTTAAACAAAATACAAAAGCTTATACAAAGTCTGGTTCCCAAAAACTCTAATAGACATGAGACAAATGGTACAGTCAGACTACCCCTTACTCCTCACTATTCTGGCGCTCTCAGGATCCTACAGCATGACAAAAAGGTATTTCTGATTAACAGAAATGCAAAGCCAGATGTGGTCTCAATTAATCACATAAAGTCAGCTCTATTTGTGACAGCAAATTTGGAGCATCAGACAAGGACAGCAATAGTACACTTCAAACTCCTTCAAAAGTAAGTCTACCTAGTGTTATTCAAACTCGTTGAAGTAGAAATGTTGTACCAGTATGGCAGTACCTAGAGGTATCAGGGGCTCCTGGTTTTTAAAAAAGTTCATGAAACTAGTAAATGTAATACAATTTCTATGTATATTGTTAGATGAGCTGCAGCTCTCCCAAATATGGCAGGGTGGGGGGAGGGGGGGGTAGATGTGGTTGAATCAATTTGGATCAAATTATGAACTAAAAATAGAATATGATATCTATGTATAAAGACTAAATTCTTTGGGGTATGGTTTTGTGATATATGCTTATTATATGTGCTCTACATAACCCACCCATCATTTTGCATGACAATGCGCGGGCACATAAAGCGCAAGCTGTGGCTGCTCTCTTCAGTTGATAGGACTGGGAAGTACTGTACCACCCACCATACTCCCCGGGCTGTCCTTGTGACTTTGATTTGATTCTGAAGATGAAGGATCTACTTCATGGCATTCACTTCAAAACTGTTCCAGAGATTCAACAGGCAGTAGAATGCTCCATTCGCACCATCAACAGAACAGGCTCTGCTTACGGTATACTATGCCTTCCATATCGGTGGCAATGTGTTCTACACAATGTTGGTGACTACTTTGAAGGACAGTAACAGGTGCAAATATGTAACTCTTTTGTATCAGTTGTGGATAAATAGTTGTCACTATTTAAGTTCCAACTCTCATATAACCATGTTCAACTCCTGGTATTATCTATGCCATATGATGCATATTTGTTTTTCAGAAGCCACCGTGTCATTTAATTAAACAAACTTTTTCTTTTTTTCAATGTTTCCTAGCTCTGCTTGATTAGATGGCTAACAAAATGTTTAGTTTGGATTTTGCACCTGAAACATTGTGTAAATTGAAATCCCCATCCTGGTTTATTAGGTTTTTCAAATATTTAATATAATGGGCTCCTTAATTACACAGTCTCAGAAACTCGGTGTTTGCACCATAATACATAAATTTGGTGTTTGCACCATAATACAAAAAGTTGGTCTCATGTTTCATTTCATGATTATATTTGAGGCAGTGGTTGGTGACAGCTGATTTGCTTGGTAGCTTTAGAACATCTGATTTGCTTGGCTGTTTTAGATTCATGTGTTGCTGATGGTCCTTGCACCTCTTCTTGACTCTTTTAATAGTTTACCCTGTGTAAGATATTCCACATTTTCATACAATGCAGCACACATCTGGCTTCCGGTGACCTAAACAGTCTTTTAACATTACAAACAAACCTTTTCACCTTGACAAACTGGTTCAAGGCTGATCGACTGGATGTCAGTACCCAATACACACAATATTTTGGCAAGCAAACACACTGCCATCATCAGGTGTGCTGATGAACTGACCGATTCAGAGCCAACATAGCAATCGAATCTCCACCCAACTCCTGCTGGACTGCCATTCTGTCCACCATCCATGCCCATCATTTCCTCCAGCACTCCTCCTGCAGACACATTGCTGCCCTGGTATCTCTGCTGTTTCTCCACCTGCCCTTGACGTCAGTTCATTGTGGGATATCTCCTTCTTGTTCTTAATCTGACTAATTGTGGTGTTCCCATGCCTTATTAATGATGTAGCCACTATCACAACTGATCAGCAGTTCCTTTACACAAATCTCAGCAGATTCTTCAGCAACAGGATTCCAGAAGTTAAGACATTTCTCTCAAAACATTGGTATGGTTTTAGTCGACTCCACGTAATTCCAATAGGCAATATTCTGTGACTGCTTACTTGTTATGCTGCTGTTATCTCATGTGCCATTAGTGTTCTCAGCAACAAGCTTCAACAGCATGAACCAACTGAGCTATTTATGTATTGCCACACTGGAAGGGTATCTGATAGGCCTCATATTTCCATAGTCTGAGGCCATCTTTGAAACTATTAAGCAGAGCCTGTATTTTAGCTGGTGGACAAAAGCCTGTCTTCACTTGGCATTTCTGGAGAATTCAATCTATCTTTCTTGATAATGTGTCACAAAGGACTAAAAATAATGGCCACATCTTCAGAGATTCCTCTTCTGTTTCCACTAGTTGTACTGTGGCTGTAGGACTCTATGAATCTGCTACTTCTAGTTGCTGTCCTTCCAGAACAGAGTTCTTCATTGAGGCTGTCACTGTCAGAGAGGGTGTGAGCCATATGCACCAATGTTCTGGGCATCCCAGTGCAGAGGTGCACCGGGTGGTGGCAACTGTCCGTGTGTAGGTACAGGTTGGCAGTGTGTGTTCTTCTGGTACATCACATAGCCCAACATGTCATCTGGTCTTCTTTTTACTAGGACACCTAGAAAGGAGAGCGCTCCATCCACTTCAACTTCCATGATGAAACTGATGTTCTGGTGTATGGAACTGAGATGTATGAAGAAGTCATTCAGTTTCTCTCTTCCATGTGGCCTATAAACCATGTTGTCTATAAACCAGAAAAAAGTGGGCTGAGTTGAGGGCTTCTTCCTTGAAATGTTCCATATACATGTTGGTGCAACTGGTGAATGTGACTCCCCATGGCTAATCCCCCCCCCATCCCAAAAAAGTTTTGCATCACCTCGGTTCCGACAGTCCCGGAACCTGTACTGAAAACTGGAATAGAGATCAACATAAGCATCATTTCCACCCTTTTTATTGCTCATGAAAACCACACATTGCATGTTGTACCACCATACAGTGAGACCTCCAGAGGTGGTGGTCCAGATTGCTGTACACACCGGTACCTCTAATACCCAGTAGCATGTCCTCTTGCTTTGATGCATGCCTGTATTCGTCGTGGCATACTATCCACAAGTTCATCAAGGCACTGTTGGTCCAGACTGTCCCAATCCTCAACCACATTTCAGCATAGATCCCACAGAGTTTTTGGGGGTCGTGTCATCTAGAAACCGCCATTTTCAAACTATCCCAGGCATGTTTGATAGGGTTCATGTCTGGAGAACATGCTGAGCACTCTAGTCAAGAGACGTTGTTATCCTGAAGAAAGTCATTCACAAGATGTGCATAATGGGGGTGAGAATTTTCGTCTATGAAGACGAATGCCTGGCCAATATGCTGCTGACATAGTTGCACTATTGGTTGGAGGATGGCATTCATGTATTGTACAGCCATTACGGCGACTTCCATGACCACCAGCGGCATACGTCGGCCCCATATCATGCCACCCAAAAACAACAGAGAACCTCCACCTTGCTGCACTCGCTGGACAGCGTGCCTAAGGCATTCAGCCTGACCAGGTTGCCTCCAAATACATCTCCAATGATTGGTTGAAGGTATACGCGATGCTCATGATGCCAATCCTGAACATCCATTCGGCATGTTGTTGGGTCCATCTGTACCACACTGCACGGTGTCGTGGTTGCAAAGATTGATCTTGCCATGGACATCGGGAGTGAAGTTGCACATCATGCAGCCTATTGTGCACAGTTTTAGTGGTAATGCAACGTCCTGTGGCTGCATAAAAAGCATTATTCAGCATGGTGGCGTTGCTGTCAGGGTTCCTCCAAGCAATAATCCCTAGGTAGCGGTCATTCACTGCAGTAGTAGCCCTTGGGCGGCCTGAGTGAGGCATGTCATCGATAGTTCCTGTCTCTCTGTATCTCCTCCATATCCGAACAACATTGCTTTTATTCACTCCAAGACGCCTGGACACTTCCCTTTTTGAGAGCCCTCCCTGGCAGAAAGTAACAATGCAGATGCGATCGAAATATTGTATTGACCATCTAGGCATGGTTGAACTACAGACAACACGAACCGTGTACCTCCTTCCTGGTGCAATGACTGGGAATGATCAGCTTTCGGACCCCCTCCACCTAATAGGCACTGCTCATGCATGGTTGTTTACATCTTTGGGCTGGTTTAGTGACATCTCTGAACAGTCAAAGGGACTGTGTCTGTGATACAATATCCACAGTCAACATCTGTCTTCAGGAGTTTGAGGAACCGGGGTGATGCAAAACATTTTTTGATGTGTGTAGTAACCAATATAAAAAAGAAAGTATGTTAGCGTCAAGAAGTATATAAAAAGATTGGTCATCTATATGCCATATTTCTTGTCAGTATGTCCTAAGGATTCCTGTAAAGGCACTCCAATAAAAAAAGAAACAATGTTGAAGCTCACATGGGTGTCATTATCGTTAAATGTAAAGTTGTTAAGGGTCCAACATAACCAAATAATTGAAAATGTTATGTGAACACTTACTGAAGAAAAGGCTAAGCAGATCATTTAGTTATTTAACGATTGAGAGTGATGGGGCACCAATCTTGTTAATAATGGTGTGTAAAGGCATCCCGTCTTTGTGAAGCTTCAGCAGTTCATATAGTCTAAATGGTACTGGTGCTCTGTGTTGCAGCTTCTTAAAAACCATGTCAGGCAAGACAGATTCTTTGAGAAGTGCCATAGTCTTCCTCTCCACCTTCTTGATAAGATTGGAGTCGATATTCCAGTATGCACAATCTTCTAGCAAGCCCTGCATTTTCTCAGTGTAACCTTAGTGAGACAGAAACACAGTTGCATTGCCTTGATTGTCTGGTAAGACTATGACATCTTTATATTCTCTCATTTGCTGTATGGCTTCCCTCTCCCTACTAGAGGTGTGTGGTTTTATAGGTTTTGTTCATGTGAGAGCAAGACAGCTTTTGTGAAGTACTTCTTCTGTGCTTCAGGTGGAAGTTGTGCAGCTGCCTGTTCCAGTGTACTGGTGAAGTCCATGGAAGGTGCAGATTTGAGGAATGGGTGGTTTCTTAAAAACTGAAACCACATCCTCATCTAGTTGCTAGGTCATGAGACTGATGATAGTGTTGCAGGGATCATCAGAAGCTTGTCTCTCTGATATATACTCAAATTTTTGTGTTTGACATCCAGAATCCTTCCATTGTGTGGAGTCTGCTCTGGCTCTTTGGACGCCATCACCCCATGCTTTTTGCATTGCTTATGGGACCCCATGGAGAACATGTGGTGCTGAATTTTGGTAAGGTAATGCACAAAACTGATTCAGTGGCAGCCAGAAGAATCAAGAAATGTGCCAACCTAGCCATGGCACAGGACAGAGAACCTTTAACTCACTGGTACCTAGACTTGATAAACATACTGGTGGAGCTATTTGAATTATATCTACAACTGGCCTTCCAGTTCAGTCCCTGGATGTGGGAATGCACTGATATTGTCATATGGGCCTCAGCAGACTCCACACAAATAAAGGCCACCAGACACCAGACATCAAAATTTGATGCTTATATGAGAGAGACAACTGTCTGATGTTCCCCCCAAGACTATCATCAATCGCTGGCTAAGCAACTGGATGTCGATGCATTTCCAGTTTGTAAGGAAGGCTCCAATACTGCACCCACTCCTAAATCTGCACATTACCATGGACATCATCAGTGCAGTGGAATAGGCAGCTGCACAATTTACACCTGTAGCAGCAGAAGAAGTACTTTGTGCAAACTGCCATGCTCTCATGTGTACAAAACCTATGAAACATCTCTAGTAGTGACAGGACAGCCATATGGGAATTGGGAGAAGATGCAGATACCATAGTCTTACCAGGAAACAAAGGAAATGCAACTGTGGTCCTATCTCACCAAGATTCAAGATTACATAGAGCGAATGTGGGGCTTGCTAGAAGTCATTGCATACTGGAAGATTGACACAGATCTTACCAAGATGGCGGAGAGGAAGACTTTTCAAAGCACTTTTCAAAGAAACAAGCTTGCCAGATGATGTTGTTAAGAAGCTACAACAGAGAGCACCAGTTCTGCTGAGACTTTATTAACTGTTGAATCTTCACAAAGATGGGAAGCCTTTACATTCTATTATTCACAACATCGGTGTCTCCAGATGCTCATGTGCTAAATACCTAAATGACCAGCTTAGTCTTTACTTCAGGAAGTGTACATGTAATATTTGCAATTCTGTGGACATTTTTGATAAGCAAATTGATACAATCATTTTCAGCAAGAAAACCTTAAGAATGAGTATCCCTAACCAGAGAACGATATTTCAGAAGCAATTCAGTATCTTTAGTTTTATGAGGCCTGCTCCCTTTGTATGGAGCAGATGACTAGATTTCAGGCAACACATTGCATACAAATGTTGCAAAGTGCCAATGCCCTGGTGCCTCTCAGGGGAATAACCAGTAATAAAAAATGCTGAGCATTGCTGGGAAGTGACAGCAAACATTTTGTCTCTAACATCAGTTGTTCCCTTGATGTGGTCTATCAATCCTAGATGTTGTATGCAAAGGCTCTGAAACACTCTGCATAACAAGAACAGTAGCCACAGAATTGAATGCTGTGGAACACCAGTAGTAATTCATTCCCACTCAGAAGATTTATCATGGGTGCTGCATGACCTATTTAACATGACCTTTATCTTCCAGTTAGTAATATTGCATGTGAACAGGTAAAAGCTATGATTCAAACTGCTGTGTTGCAAACTGAGTATGAATCAAGTAGGCCTACTGAGCATGGTAATGTTACACTCATAAAATTTGCATTTGATCAATCATTAGAAGCATTGTAAATCCACTGCTAAATACTACCAATTATACTATTATCTTCATGTTATGAGAATGTAACAGATACCTATATCAACAAAAAATTACTATGTAGTCTATTTACAGATACAGATTGTGCTGTTTATATATTATTCTGCTTCATTTGTCAAATTCTGGTGAGCTTCTAGTGTGCATTTTATGTTAATAATCTCACAGTTTTCAATAAGAGGCGCTTGATTTCTTTCATGTCCTTCATCATTCTGAAGCGTTCTACAAGTCTCAAGGAATTCCTTTAATTACCGGCGGGGATTCTATTTGTAGTGCTATCAATTGATGACAAGAGATCTCAGAAGGGAAATGACCAGATCATTTTATGTAACTCCCTTCTGTCACTCCCTACTACCGGGGTCAATCAAATAAAAATCAGAACTTCTTTCACATGGCTTGCATAGTAGCATCAGCAGTGTGGCACTTGGGAATCACTTGTGGGAGAATTGAAGGAAAGAAGGAGAAGGACTGAAGGTCATTAGAGATGGAGCACAAGCTCAGATTGTGTCAAGAATGGGGAAGGAAATCGGCCATCCTCTTTCAAAGGAACCATCCAGGCATTTGCCTTGAGCAATTTAGGGAAAATATGGAACATAGAAGTCTGGATGGCTGGACATGGGTTTGAAATGTCCTCCTCCCAAATATCCGGTGTGCTAACAACCACTGTGCCACCTCACTCAGTGAGAGGAATTGAGAGTGATAACCATGTACAAGGCTGATACACATAGGTCTGCCTTTTTAGTATTGCTGTGAGTGAACAGGAATAGCACTACTTATTATTATCAATTTGCTTGCCGACAAAGGTGTAAAACCTAGCGAAATTTTGAAAATTGTCCAGCCACAGTTCAATGATGCTACTTTCAATAAAACCCAAATGTTCTATTGTGCCCAGAAGTTTTGAAATGTTGTGATAAACGGGAAAAACAAAGCCATGGATGACATTTGGTGACCAGTGTCAATGAGAACAGTATTCAAGCCCTGCACGGGGTTGTGGATGGTGATCACAACATAACTTAAGTAGGATTGCATAACAGGTGGGGGATAAGTGTTGGAAGTGTCAATACCGTTTTATAGTGAAAAGCCAAAGAAACTGATACACCTGCCTAATATTGTCTAGGGCCCCCGCAAACATGCAGAACTCCCATGACAGAATGTGGCATGGACTCAGCTAATGTATAAAGTAGTGCTGGAGGGAACTGACACCATGAATCCTGCAGGGCTGTCCATTAATCCGCAAGAGTACGAGGGGTGGAGATCTCTTCTGAATAGCATGTTGCAAGGCATCCCAAATGTGCTCAATAATGTTCTTGTCTGGGGAGTTTGGTGGCCAAAGGAAGTGTTTAAACTCAGAAGAGTGTTTCTGAAGTCACTCTCTAGCAATTTTGGACTTGTGGGGTGTCGCATTGTAATGCTGCAATTGTCCAAGTCCCTCAGAATGCACAGTGGATATGAATGGATGCTGGTGATGAGACAGGGAACTTACATACATATCACCTGTCAGAGTCATATCTAGACATATCAGGGGTCTCATATCATTCCCACTGCACACTCCCCGTATCATTACACAGCCTCCACCAGTCTGAACAGTCCCCTGCTGACATCCAGGGTCCATGGATTCATGAGGTTGTCTCCATACCCATAAACAACCACCTGCTCAACACAGCTTGAAATGAGACTCATCCAACCAGCCAACATTTTCCAGTCATCAACAGTCCAATGTCGGTGTCGATGCAACCAAGCTTTGTGTTGTGCAGTCATCAAGGGTACACTTGTGGGTCTTTGGCTCAGAAAGCCCATATTGATGATGTTCTGTTGAATGGTTTGCATGCTGACACTTTTTGATGGCCCTGCACTGAAATTTGCAGCCATTTGTGGATGGGTGGCACTTCTGTCATGTTGAATGATTCTCTTCAGTCGTCGTTGGTCCTGTTCTTGCAGGATTCTTTTCCGGCTGCAGCAGTGATTGAGATTTGATGTCTTACCAGATTCCCGATAGTCATTGTATGCTTGTTAAATGGTCGTATGGAAAAATCCCCACTTCATCACTACCTCGGAGATGCTGTGTCCCATCACTCATGCACTGACTATAATACCACATTCAAACTCACTTAAATTGTGATAACCTGACATTGCAGCAGCAGTAACCGATGTAACAACTGCACCAGATACTTGTTGTCTTATTTAGGCATTGGCAACTGCAGCACCGTATTCTGCCTGTTTACATATCTCTGTATTTGAATAGGCATGCCTATATCAGTTTCTTTGGCATTTTAGTGCATATGACACTTGGACATGAAAAATGTTGTTAAGATCTGTTTTTTTGTCTTCTCACCAAGCACCAAGGCACAAGAGAAACTGCAGAGAGGCACTTTCACTGTCTTCCCAATTGCTTTGAAGAAGAAGGAGTGGCTTCTCTGGACTATATTATGACCTGTGACAGAACATGGGTTCTTCACTATTCACCAAAAAACAAGAGGATGAGTGAGGTGTGGAGGAAAGTTGGACATAGGCATTGATCCAGGTCACCCAGAAAAGTTTTGTCAACTGTGTTTTGGGACTCAAAAGGTGTACTGCTACCTGTCTGGTGAAGTATGGTGAATGTGGCCTGTTATCGTAAGCTGCTGGATGGTGGCAAGACTGATAATTGCAACAAATGATGCTGACAACTGATTCACTATGTCCTCCTCCTGCAAGGAAATGCAGTCTGCACTTGTCCCCATGTGACTACTTTATGTTTGGTTCACTGAAAAGGGCATTGGGAGGGGAACATTTTGAAGATGACATTGCAGTTAAACACTATGTGCACAGTTTGACAGCCACGTTCTTTCTTCCATGAAAGGCTCAGAAAGTTTCTTGACTGATGGCGAAGATGCATTTGTGTTGATGAAAATTACATAGAAAAGTAAGGTTCTACCCTTATCTTGATATGTATCAGCAATAAAGCTGTGTTATGATATTCTGGTTTACTCTGAATGACCCTCACATATATGATACAGAACAAGATGTTTGTGGTTCCCTCTTTTCTGGAGTGTCATTGTCTGTTCTGAGTTTAGTGGGTTCCAAACATGTGGGATATGATCTTTGCCCAGCTTAGATATGTAGCATGCCCCAAATGGGTTTGATGTGGAACGTTCTTAATTGCTCCCAGATCTTAAGGAATAATGATTGTGGGACATGTCGAAAAGTGTCCAGTAACATATACAACACAACTGTAAATAGTTATAGAAGTTCATCACAGGTAAGGTAAACAAGTCTCCTAAACCTACTAACAGTACATGGGAGCACTTCTATTTCCCTAACAGTCAGCACTCAAAGAATCTTTGAGCATGGCTTTTCTGACTGTACTCCACAATGCATTATTTACAAACAGTGATGGATTACAGTAAGTTGTTTGCTCTTTTTGTATATTGGAGAGCTGCTAGATGGATATTCCTGTTTCCCAAAGCAGTACATTACTTGAAACATACATTAAAGACATAATCAGTTGCCACACATTCATTGTTGCAATGTTCTTCCATAGTTCTCTTGATCACAAAAGGTTGTCATAAAATGGAAGACAGTTTGACTGATGAAGAAATTTTGGGGCCACTTTAAGAATTTAGTTCTCACATTGATGATGATAATTTTGAAATTGATGACAGTATTTCTGAAACAGACAGTACTTTTCTCCTTCATCTTATAAGCAGGAGTCACACAAAGAAGTTGAAAAAGTTTATGAATTCTCATGGATTGCAGCAGTTTCTGGCCTGACTGGAATGTGTAAAATGACATCACAAAATTGCTTTAGTTGTAACAGTCAGTGAGCACAATGCACAACTTGATAAAGTAATACAAATAAATAAATGTCTATGTTCTTGACACAATACAAGTTTGAAGTCTGCATATATTGACAGAAGAATTGAAAGACATTCATGAAAGATAACAGGCCTTGCTACATAGGTGTTACATGTATGACTTAAGGCAAACTTTGCTACATGATGTTATGTGTATGAATGGTAGCCACAGAGTGCCAAAGGTGGGTGAGTTGGGTTATTGAAAGACTGTTGTAGAGATATTTGATATTTTTGAAAATTAAATAATCATTTAAAAATGGCTAGATCAGATTTTTTTGCTTGGGATGGGCAATTAGTATTAAGAGTAATATAGTTTATAAAATTATTGAGGGTTAGTAAATAAGAAAAGTTCACAAAACCATTTTATGCACCCACAGTGGGAATATTCTAACTACAAGTATGGCAGCCATATTTGAAGTGCTTTATATCAATTTTATCAAGTTTTTAATTAGTTACTTAATTATTTAATAAATGGTGTCATTCAATCCAGAAAAATTAGATCTACTAAAGTATAAAGGTTATCTTGGGAATCTAACCTGCACAAACTCCTTCCTGATGATGATCCCCAACATATCAGATAACACGCATTGCAATATGATGTTAGGATAAATTATACAGCAAATATTTTTATCTATTAGAATAACCATTAGGAGCTGTGCTGGCAAAGGCCATGTACAGGAAAGGAAATAATCCTGATCCAGGTGTCATTTACAGGAAAGTGCAGCAACATCTAGCACAATAGACCATGACATATGTGATGTACAAAGACTGGGGTAGTTTCTCAAAGCCTAGAAGTTTGCAAAAACATTAATTATATTTTAAAATATTCTATATAAAGATGTGGTGATACCAAAATGTATAATTCCATCTGTCTAAACATACTCATAAAATTGAAGGAAAGCCTCCTGAGTGACTGTCCTCTGGTACTTTGAGAGTCTTGTAGTTTTAGTCTGTTTCAATTTCTTGTCTGTCAATGAGATGATGCCCGTAAGGTTTGCACACATGTAAAAGCTCTAGGTACCCAGTGCATTTTACAACAGCTTCCACAATTGCATGGAGGTAGAATGGCATGCAAGGAATCACAGAAATGACAAAATCATCAAGGGAAACTCAGAGGTACTGAATTGCAGATATTACTTCTGGAAATAAGGCAAAGAATTAATAGATGAGGATGAGCACACTAGCTGTTGTTGTTGTTGTTGTTGTTGTTGTAGTCTTCAGTCCAAAGACTGGTTTGATATGGCTCTCGATGCTTCTCTATCCTGTGCAAGCCTCTTCATCTCTGAGTAACTACTGCAACCTACATCCTTCTGAATCTGCTTAGTGTATTCATCTCTTGGTCTCTGTCTATGATTTTTACCCTCCATGCTTCCCTCCAGTACTAAATTGGTGATCCCTTGATGTATCAGAATGTGTCTCCCCAATTCTATTTGGTACCTGCTCATTAGTTACATGATCTACCCATCTAATCTTCAGTATTCTTATGTAGCACCACATTTCAAAATCTTCTAATCTCTGCTAGTCTAAACTTTTTATTGTCCTCACTCCAATCTCAACCATTGCTTCCCTTTCATGCCCCTCGACTCTTATAAATGCCTTCTGGTTTCTGTACAAATTGTTAATAGCCTTTTGCTCCCTGTATATTATTTACCCCTGCCACCTTCAGAATTTGAAAGAGAATATTCCAGTCAACTTTGTCAAAAGCTTTCTCTAAGTCTACAAATGCTAGAAACATAGGTTTGCCTTTCCTTAATCTAGCTTCGCAGATAGGTGGCATCTATCTTACTCCTGGTTATATGTGCTTCTACATCCTTACATTTTGCACTTCCTGTCAATCTCATTTTTGAGTCATTTGTATTCCTTTTTACCTCCTTCATTTACTGCATTTTATTGGTGTCATCACTAATATATAGACAAACATACATAGCGACCTGTTTCTGGTTGTCTCAGGATCAAGTTAAAATAAATAGCGTGTGGTATGCTGGAGTGTATGCAGGATGGTATTAGTGAAAAAGCTCACAATAGCTGAAAAAAAGAGAAAAAAAATATTTTCCATTATCTCTATGATACTTCCCATGCATTATTACGAGACTGCATTGTAGCTAGATGAGACTACATAAGATGGTGAGACTGTTTTGAATGATTTTCAATTCATGTGGAACAATTGCTTCAGTGTGGTCAATTTTCTTTCTACACTAGGGTATACTACAAAGACAGTTTTTATGCTAATGGTAGTGGCGTAGTCAGTTTCACAAAACCTCCAGGCTTGAATAATGAGATGAATTCTGATTCAGAGTGCCAAATAATATGGATAAAGATATGTGTGAATATTGGGTCAAAAATAATAACCAATTGCTCCTGTCAGCTACCTGAATCAAATATCAAAGTGGCTAAATGCTTTAAAGAAAGCTTAGAGAGTATTTCACATAAACTTCTCACTAATGCTATCGTACTGGGAGAAATTTCAGGTGACCACACGATGCATCACACAATAGGTATAAGTAGCAGATTCAAAGGGTAATGTGATATTGTGCTATATAACTTTACTGAGAACTACTGTGGGTTATTGGGTACAGAGCATTCTTATGTAGTTAATATCTTAGATTCCTGGCAACAAATCAGTCTGAAGATTTTGAAAGGAGGTTACATTTTAATGTCTTGTTCAAGTAATTACAGATAAAATGTAAAACTGGACTGGACAGTGGGTAAAGGAGGAAGTAGGCGAGCATTTTCATTAAGGAGCTGTTTTGGTATTTGTGTCAAGTGATTTAAGGGAACCAAGGCAAACATAATGTAGTACTTACCCACTGACTGGTAATTTAGTGATTAGTTTCCAATTTGAGATACGCTTCCTGCCGCAATTTAGAAAAACTCCAAAAAAGCCTGGAAAATAAAGTTTAACTGATATTTCAAGTTGTTGGTTAGTGACATTTTATTTCCTCTGAGCATCAGAGAAATCTACAAAACATAAAATTATTGAGAAGAAGTACTGCATGAATGGTCTAAAAAATACATTCTATAACAAATTTTACTCTCTGTCTTCAAACAATTTTTATTAAGGCATATTAATATGCAGGGTGTTTCACAATGCCTAGTACAGGTTTCTACATTTGTAGAGGGGACTTAGTAGATAAAGTTTTTATATGGAGCCCATTTCAGAAATGTTTGATGATTGGATCGCTTTAAAATATCCCACTTCATGGTAAGTATACAGAAGAGACTGTGATCTGATGTGTGTTCTACAGGAGCTGCTCCATATGGCAGTACTGCTGTCCACTGTACAGGGTGTATCTGTGATGGTCTACAAACCCTGGAACACCACAGTCAACCATCCAAGTTGCAAATGTACCCATTTCTCACAGTCATTGTTGTAGATGGGTGAAAACTGTATCTTATGGATGGAGATGATCTGGCAAATGTTATTGATACATGCCTTCTGCATCTCTACTGTTACATGCCGTGGGAGATCTTCAAACTTATTTTATATCCAAATGGTACATCTCCAGACATTTCCTTGTTGAAACCTTATATCAATGTCCCCTCCAAAACACCCAGAAACCTGTAATAGGAATAGTGAAGCACCCTGTATATTTTTACAAATTACTCTTGAAACATAACAACTATTTTCTATTAAGCATATTATTATATACTCACCGCAATAAACCAACATTACTCAAAGTTCAAAATAAAAATGATTAATATACAGTTTACAATATTTAGTAGAATTTAGTACAATTAGTGAAGTTCGGTGGCAAGAGGAACAAGATTTCTGGTCAGGTGAATACAGGGTTATAAATACAAAATCAAATAGGGGTAATGCAGGAGTAGGTATAATATGAATAAGCTACTACAAACAGCATGGTGAATGCATTATTGTGGCTAAGATAGATACGAAGCCCACACCTACCACAGTAGTACAAGTTTATGTGCCAACTAGCTCCGCAGATGACAAAGAGATTGATGAAATGTATGATGAGAGAAAATAAATTACTCATATAGTGAAGGGAGACAAAAATTTAATAGTCATGGATGACTGGAATTCGACCGTAGGAAAAGGAAAAGAAGGAAACGTAGTAGGTGAATATGGAATGGGGGGTAACAAATGAAAGAGGAAGCCGCATGGTAGAATTTTGCACAGAGCTAACACTTGGTTCAAGAATCATAAAAGAAGGTTCTATACATGGAAGAGGCCTGGAGACACTTGAAGGTTTCAGATAGATTATATAATGGTAAGACAGAGATTTAGAAACCAGGTTTTAAATTCCAAGGGCAGATGTGGACTCTGACCACAATCTATTGGTTATGAACTGTAGATTAAAATGGAAGAAACTGCAAAAAGGTGTGAATTTAAGGAGATGGGATCTCGATAAACTGAAAGAACCAGAGGTTGTAGAGAGTTTCAGGGAGAGCATCAGGGAATGATTGAGAGGAATGGGGGAAAGAAATACAATAGAAGAATTGGTAGCTTTGAGGGATGAAATAGTGAAGGCAGCAGAGGATCTAGTAGGTAAAAAGACAAGAGCTAGTAGAAATCCTTGGGTAACAGAAGATATACTGAATTTAATTTATGAAAGGAGAAAATATAAAAATGCAGTAAATTCGCAGGCAAAAAGGAACACAAACGTCTCAAAAATGAGATCGACAGGAAGTGCAAAATGACTAAGCACGGATGGCTAGAGGACAAATGTAGGGATGTTCTAGGCATATATCACTAGGGGTAAGATAGATACTGCCTACAGGAAAATTAAAGAGACCTTTGGAGAAAAGAGAACCACTAGAATGAATATCAAGAGCTCAGATGGAAATCCAGTTCTAAGCGAAGAAGAAAAAGCAGAAAGGTGGAAGGGGTATATAGAGGGTCTGTACAAGGGTGATGTACTTGAGGACAATATTATGGAAATGGAAGAGGATGTAGATGGAGATGAAATGGGAGATATGATACTACATGAAGAGTTTGACAGAGCTCTGAAAGACCTAAGCTGAAACAAGGTCCCGGGAGTAGACAACATTCCATTATTACTACTGATAGCATTGGGAGAGCCAGCTCTGACAAAACTCTACCATCTGGTGAGCAAGATGTATAAGACAGGCGAAATACCCTCAGACTTCAAGAAGAATATAATAATTACAATCCCAAAGAAAGCAGGTGTTGGCAGATGTGAAAATTTAATAAGCCATGGCTGCAATATACTAACACAAATTCTTTACAGACGAATGGAAAAACTGGTAGAAGCTGACCTCAGGGAAGAGCAGTTTGGATTCCGTAGAAATGTTGGAACATGTGAGACAATACTGACCCTACGACTTATCTTAGAAAATAGATTAAGGAAAGGCAAACCTACATTTCTAGCATTAGTAGACTTACAGAAAGCTTTTGACAATGCTGACTGAAATACTCTCTTTCAAATTCCGAAGATGGTAGGGGTAAAATATAGGGAGCAAAAGGCTATTTACAATTTGTACAAAAACCAGAAGGCAGTTATAAGAGTCGAGGCTCATTAAAGGGAAGCAGTGGTTGGGAAGGGAATGAGGCAGGGTTATAGCCTATCCTCAATGTTATTCAATCTGTATGTTGTGCAAGCAGTAAAGGAAACAAAAGAAAACTTCGGAGTAGGAATTAAAATCCATGGAGAAGAAATAAAAACTTTGTGGTTCGCCGATGACATTGTAATTCTGTCAGAGACAGCAAAGGGCCTGGAAGAGTAGCTGAACGGAATGGACAGTGTCTTGAAAGGAGGATATGAGATGAACATCAACAAAAGCAAAATGAGGATAATGGAATGTAGTTGAATTAAATTGGGTGATGCTCAGAGTATTAGATTAGGAAGTGAGATACTTAAAGTAGGAAATGAGTTTTGCTGTTTTGGGAGCAAAATAACTGATGATGGTCGAAGTAGAGTATATAAAATGTAGACTGGCAATGGCAAGGAAAGCGTTTCTGAAGGTGAGAAATTTGTTAACATCGAGTGTAGTTTTAAGTGTCAGGAAGTCGTTTCTGAAAGTATTTGTATGGAGTGTGGCCATGTATGGAAGTGAAATGTGGACAATAAATAGTATGGACAAGAAGAGAATAGAAGCTTTCGAAATGTGGTGCTACAGAATAATGCTGAAGATTAGATGGGTAGATCACATAACTAATGAGGAGGTATTGAATAGAATTAGGGAGAAGAGAAATTTGTGACACACCTTGACTAGAAGAAGGGATTGATTGGTAGGACATGTTCTGAGGCATCAAGGGATCACAAATTTAGTACTGGAGGGAAGTGTGGAGGGTAAAAATCATAGAGGGAGACCAAGAGATGAATACACTAAGCAGATTCAGAAGGCTGTAGGTTGCAGTAGGTACTGGGAGATGAAGAAGCTTGCACAGGATAGAGTAGCATGGAGAGCTGTGTCAAACCAGTCTCTGGACTGAAGGCCACAACAACAACAACAACATCATTTAGTTAAATTCTGCAGACTGAGTGCAAAAAACCACCCAGAAAGCAAAACTAATACTGTTGCAATTGAAAACATAAATAAATTCAAGATAATATTGTTAATGATTTTGTTGCAATCCTCTGCATATGATACATTTTTGACTTTTCATATCTTAGAAACTGTGGTATCTCCCTCAATCTTAATTAATGCCATTGATATACACTCCTGGAAATGGAAAAAAGAACACATTGACACCGGTGTGTCAGACCCACCATACTTGCTCCGGACACTGCGAGAAGGCTGTACAAGCAATGATCACACGCACGGCACAGCGGACACACCAGGAACCGTGGTGTTGGCCGTCGAATGGCGCTAGCTGCGCAGGATTTGTGCACCGCCGCCGTCAGTGTCAGCCAGTTTGCCATGGCATACGGAGCTCCATCGCAGTCTTTAACACTGGTAGCATGCTGCGACAGCGTGGACGTGAACCGTATGTGCAGTTGACGGACTTTGAGCGAGGGCGTATAGTGGGCATGCGGGAGGCCGGGTGGACGTACCGCCGAATTGCTCAACACGTGGGGCATGAGGTCTCCACAGTACATCAATGTTGTCGCCAGTGGTCGGCGGAAGGTGCACGTGCCCGTCGACCTGGGACCGGACCGCAGCGACGCACGGATGCACGCCAAGACCGTAGGATCCTACACAGTGCCGTAGGGGACCGCACCGCCACTTCCCAGCAAATTAGGGACACTGTTGCTCCTGGGGTATCGGCGAGGACCATTCGCAACCGTCTCCATGAAGCTGGGCTACGGTCCCGCACACCGTTAGGCCGTCTTCCGCTCACGCCCCAACATCGTGCAGCCCGCCTCCAGTGGTGTCGCGACAGGCGTGAATGGAGGGACGAATGGAGACGTGTCGTCTTCAGCGATGAGAGTCGCTTCTGCCTTGGTGCCAATGATGGTCGTATGCGTGTTTGGCGCCGTGCGGGTGAGCGCCACAATCAGGACTGCATACGACCGAGGCACACAGAGCCAACACCCGGCATCATGGTGTGGGGAGCGTTCTCCTACACTGGCCGTACATCACTGGTGATCGTCGAGGGGACACTGAATAGTGCACGGTACATCCAAACCGTCATCGAACCCATCGTTCTACCATTCCAAGACCGGCAAGGGAACTTGCTGTTCCAACAGGACAATGCACGTCCGCATGTATCCCGTGCCACCCAACGTGCTCTAGAAGGTGTAAGTCAACTACCCTGGCCAGCAAGATCTCCGGATCTGTCCCCCATTGAGCATGTTTGGGACTGGATGAAGCGTCGTCTCACGCAGTCTGCACGTCCAGCACGAACGCTGGTCCAACTGAGGCGCCAGGTGGAAATGGCATGGCAAGCAGTTCCACAGGACTACACCCAGCATCTCTACGATCGTCTCCATGGGAGAATAGCAGCCTGCATTGCTGCGAAAGGTGGATATACACTGTACTAGTGCCGACATTGTGCATGCTCTGTTGCCTGTGTCTATGTGCCTGTGGTTCTGTCAGTGTGATCATGTGATGTATCTGACCCCAGGAATGTGTCAATAAAGTTTCCCCTTCCTGGGACAATGAATTCACGGTGTTCTTATTTCAATTTCCAGGAGTGTATATATGCTATTTTGATGAAAACTGACATGTTGAGAACTGTGGCTGTAACATTATAACGTTTATAATTGAAACACCAACCAACCATGAGTATGGTTTAACAGGGTGTATTTGAATTAAACCATCGCCAGTTCCAGATTTTTTTTACAAATTTCATTTTGTTTCCTGCTGGGGCCTCGTTATGTATCCATTATTAGTTTGCTGCACTAGGATCAAGAAAAAGTTTTTTGTTCACTACCTGGTAAAGTTTATGATAGATATATTTCTTGTGACCTCTATCAAAGCATTAATGAAAAGATTTTAACGTTATTAAAATATGAAATGTGGTGAAAACTTAGGTGCTGTATGCTTCTGTGAGATGAAATTGCCCTGTATTTTTGTTGTGAATTTTGAAATTACCACATTCGTGAGTGTGCACTATGTGTGTACCATTCAGTTTCATGAAAAATACCTCATACCACACCAATCTCTGTTTAATGGCAGCACACACAATAAACAGTTTCAAAGCATGACCCAGAATCACATGAGTAAAATAAAGATGTCTGAAACTGGAAATCACATCTTTATACTGTAACTGCATAACTGATGTAAAGACAGGGAACCACCCACTTTCAATATTAGTCAAAATGAAGTGGGCACCACGCCATATGTACGGGGTGTAACTAGGTTAAGGCAACAGGGGCTCTGCCCCAAACATCCAAGACACAAGTAATGTCCCAACAGAATAACGGAAAAATCAACTTGGAGAAGCTAAACGGAAAACCTGCAAAAATAATGTGCATTGCTCTCTTTACAGTAGCAACATACTCTTGCTCAGAACTGCATAATATTTTATACATCCACACTTTTTCTAATGGTTAGCAAGCATCCTGAACAGACCATACATGTTATGATGTCTTACTTGAAATAAATAGACTATGATGAGAATGGTGGCAAAATGGATAGAGAAGCATTAAGGCAACAATCATGGGAAGAAAATGGTGAAATCAGCTGCAGTGCAACATGCTCTGTAGTGTTCAAACAACAAGATACTGTTTGATAAGAGTTAGGTGGTGGCCACAGGTGGATACTACGGTGGGCTTTTTGAGCGTGAAAGACATGCTTGGGCAATTTCTATAAATTAAAAAACTTCTAATAACACAAACAGTTTAAATGATCTTCATTAATTCTGACCAACTTCCTAAAGAATGATGTTGCTGCAGATGATACGTTATCCAGCCAAAAGAGCCAGTTTGTTAAAACCGTGTAAAGTGTTAACTAAGATAAAACTACCACAATAGTAACAACAAAAATGTTAAAACGTATAAAGGCTTCCAGTACATCATTTCTTGCACTTCCCAAATACTGAAGAAAAGACATAATGGTCTGTACCAAGGCAGCTATTTCTTTATAGCAGCTTTCATGGTAAAAATTGCTCCCAAACAGACCAGGAAGGTCCAACGGTACTGACTGGCTGCCGTGTCATCCTCAGCTCATAGGCGTCACTGGATGTCGATATGGAGGGGCATGTGGTCAGCACACCGCACTCACGGCCGTATGTCAGTTTCTGAGACCAGAGCTGCTACTTCTCAATCAAGTAGCTCCTCAGTTTGCCTCACAAGGGCTGAGTGCACTCTGCTTGCCAACAGTGCTCGGTAGACCGGATGGTCACCCATCCAAGTGCTAGCCCAGCCCGACAGCACTTAACTTCGGTGATCTGACAGGAACCAGTGTTACCACTGTGGCAGCTTTCATGCAAAACAACTAAAAATGTATTTTCTTCTAAATTAAAGCTTAATTTTCCATTCTTATTGTTACTGCTGAGACATTTAAAAGGAATTTAGATATGTAATACAAAGGATAACCTAGTGAAGATTCCATAGATTTAAACGTTCCTTCGATTCATCATAGGTGAGTCCATAATGCTCACCAAAGCCTTAGGAGTGTCTGCAGCTTTAATCAACATGCTCCTAGCAACGTTCAGCATGTGAGACAAATTATAAGACATAGTGCACCATTGATTAGCAAGTAAAAGTTCACCAGTGGACTTACTTTTACCTGGAAGACGGGATTAAAACAGTTATTTACTCAACATTAATGATGAAAACCATGTAAAACTTTAACTTCTTTCACAAAATTTCTGAAATCTGACCACTGACCTGGAAAGTGTACACCTCTAACAGGCAATATACCACTTCAAATTGTTCCTTGCAATTTTCAGAGAAATCTCCACTAAGAGAAAAACCAGACAGTAGTTCAGAGCTACATAGGTGTAGAGGCACAGTGTAATCAGTAAACCTCAAATTTTCATGAAAACAAATGCAATTCATCTCTTTCATGAAATACTACTTCCATCTAGTTAATAGCTCTACTGTCAAATATGTAAGGTCTCTTCAAATTTTTGTATATGAGACCTTAAGTCCATGATAGATTGCCACAGAGTAGTTGCATTTCATGTGAGTTTTTACCACATTTGTCTTTGTTACAGTTGCGTTGAAAACATCCACGCAACAGTGCTAATTTTGATGGTACCTGTTGCGCAACTTTTTTGGAATGCAGCTTGTTCCACTGTCACAGTACATGCTGCTGATAACAGTAATGCCTACTTTATTTTTGCCCTCAGGGTTATGATCGGTACTGCTCAGTTTTGTCTGGTGTTTGTTTTACAAGCAGTGTTGGCCATATAATAACAGTGAGACAGAGTAGTATGGACAGGTTTACTGGTGAAGAGTTGAATGAATGCACCCCGTGTATGGATTCAGTGAAAGCAATGGAAAACAGGCACAAGGGCACTATGCTAAACTGTTCCTGCAGCAGTCACAACCACATCACAGTACTTTTGCATCTGAAGGTTGTTGTATTTCTCTGTGTTTTGTATTGTACAAATTGGTAATTGTATGTTACAGGCTTTTTTGTTGTTGTGAAGATATTTTCAGAGAAAAAAAGTTAACTGAGGTAACAAACTGAATAAAACACAATTATATAATCAATCTTTAATGAGCCACTGGAAACCATCTGTCATTCGTTTCAGAATACTCAGAAAATACGTCTCAACAACAAGTGAAATTTTGTTGATGAAGTCTGAGTCCATGCTGTAGATGCACAGCAAGTAGTAAAACCTCTGATCATATCTACTACCAATGATAAAAATCTTTTCTACATGTGTTTCTCCCCTATTTCAAGCACTGCTGATACTGATAAGAACTTAATTTAAGATCCAAAAATCAATACTGTCTGATAAAAAAGACGTAGCAGAGGTGTTTTTAGGGAAACATAGCTCACTGATATGAAGATACCCTGACATACACACTAATCAGCCAGAACACTATGATGACCAACCTACTATCAATGTAAATCCATCCAGGTGACAGCACTATCACCTTGCTAGGAATAACTACCAGTCAGACACATGCATGGTGCATATAGTACCAGTGAGCATGCTGTCTGTGTGTATGTAGAATGGGGAAGGTGTGAGATCTATATGAGTTTGACTGAGGACAGATTGCGATGGCCCAGAGGCTTGGCATGAGCATTCTGAAAACTGCATGACTTTTCAGGCATTTGAGTGTCTTCAACACATGGTGAAACCATGTCCAGGTGTGCGGTTGGGCACCAAATAGTCATTACAGATGTCAGATGTCACTGGCTGTGCAGATTGGTAAAACTGAACTTTGGCGGAACTAACAACAGACTTTAATGCGGAGCAGAGTACAAGTGTGTCCTAACACACGGTTCACCGAACACTCCTAACAATGGGCCTCCGCAGCCGACGACCCAAGCATGTGCCAATGTTAATACCACAACATCAGGAACTACAACTGAGCATGTGACCATCAGCACTGCATAGTGTAGTGATAGAGCACTGCATGGTCTGATGAATCCCAATACCTTCCTCATCATGCTGATGGGAAGGTGTGAATCCATCATCTCCCAGGAGAACAGCTCCTTGATACCTGTACTGTGGGACAGAGACAAGCTGATGGCAGCTCCCTTATGCTCTGGGGAACATTCACACGGGCACGCATTGGTTCAATGGAGCTCATGCAAGACACCATGATGGCCAGGGTGTATCGTACAATAATTGCTGACCACATAAACCCTTTTGTGATGATCATGTTTCCCGATGGCCGTGGCATTTTTCAACAAGATACTGCACCATGTCACAGTGCCAGGGGATTGATGGAGTGGTTTAAGGGACAAAGCAGAGAGTACCATCTGATGTGCTGGCCCCCCAACATGCCAGATCTGAACCAGATAGAATGTATCTGGGTAGTGACTGAGCGTGTTGACAGAGCTCATTGGCCCCATCCCCGGAATTTATGTGAATTAGGTGACTTGTGTGTACAGGACTGATTGCGGGCCTTTGGTACAGAGTTGAGTGGAGGGTCAGAATCAGAGGCTCAGATGATTCTGCGACCATGTAGGCTGCAGATTCCTCGACTTGGGCCATAGGGTGGTGGTGTTTCAGGTCCCACTAAATAGGTCAGGTGTCCACTACACACAGGAGGCAGCTACACGGGTAGCAGGGGCTGTGTGGTGTCGACTGGGCGGTTTTTTAGGTTAGACAGTCTCAGGAAAGATCAAAAACGGCTCCAGTCTCAAAGGGTACACGGCAAAGAAACGACAAGAATCAACCAAGCAGCAGACGGTATTGTAGTTGTAAATTGTCATAGCTGTGTTGGAACAGTACCAGAGCTTCAAGCGCTGATGGAAAACACTGAAGCTGAAATCATTATAGCAACAAAAAGCTGGCTAAAACCAGAGATAATTGCTGCTGAAATTTACAGAGGCGCAAACCGTGTTCAGAAAGGATAGATTAAATAAAGTAGGTGGTGGTGTGTTTGTGTCTGTTGGTAGTAGTTTATCTTGTAGTGAAGTTGAAATATATAGTTCCCGCAAATTACTATGGATAGAGGTTATACTCAACAGCCATACCAAAATAATAATTGGCTCCTTCTACCGATCCCCCAACTCAGATGATATAATAGCGGAACGGTTCAAAGAAAACTTGAATCTCATTACAAGTAAGTACCCCACTCATACAGTTATAAATGGTGGAGACTTCAATCTACCCTCGATTTGTTGGTGAAAATACATGTTCAAAGCCGGTGGTAGACAGAAAACATCTCCCGAAATTGTACTAAATGCTTTCTCTGAGAATTACTGTGTACAATTAGTTCATGAGCCCACACAAATTGTAAGTGGTTGTGAAAACACACTTGACCTCTTCGCCACAAATAATCCTGATCTAACAGAGAGCAAGGATTAGTGAACACAAGGTCATTGTAGTGAGGCTCAAAGCAATATCAACCAAAACCACTAAAAATAAACGCAAAATATATCTATTTAAAACAGCAGATAAAAATTCACTTGATGCCTTCCTAAGAGAGAGTCTCCATTCCTTCCAGATATGGCTCAAATTCAAAGATAGAGTATCGGCAGCAATAGATAAATTCATACCACATAAGTTAATAAGAGACGGGATTGATCCACCATGGTACACAAAACACGTCAGAACACTGTTGCATAAGCAACAAAAAAAGCATGCCAAATTCAGAAGAATGCAAAATCCCCAAGACTGGGTAAGTTTCACAGAAGCTCAAAATTTAGTGTGGATGTCAATGTGAGATGCTTTTAGCTGTTTACACAATGAAACATTGTCTCAACATATGGTAGAAAACCCAAAGAGATTCTGGTCATATGTAAAGTACACCAGTGGCAAAAAACAGTCAATACTGTCACTGCATTGGAAATGTTACTGATGATAGTGCCACTAAAGTGGAGTTACTAAATACAGTTTTCCGTAATTCCTTCACAAAAGAAGATGAAGTAAATATTCCAGAATTCGAAACCAGAACAGCTGTTAGCATGAGTGACATAAGGTAAATATCTTAGGTGTTGTGAAACAACTCAAATCACATAAGAAAGATAGGTCTTCCAGTCCAGATGGTATACCAATCAGGTTCTTTTCAGAGTATGCAGACACAATAGTGCCTTTCTTAGCAATCATATACAACTGCTCAGTCTCTGTTCCTAAAGACTGGAAAGTAGCAAAGGTCACACCAATATTCAAGAAAGGAAGTAGGAGTAACCCATTGAATTACAGACCCATATCACTGACCTCAATTTGAGGTAGGATTTTGGAGCATACTGTACTCAAACATTATGAATCACCTTGAAGAAAATGACTTATTGATACATAACAAACACAGATTCAGAAAACCTCATTCTTGTGCAACACAGCTAGCTCTTTATTGCCATGAAGTAATGAGTGCTGTCGACACGGAATCTCCGATCGATTCCATATCCCTAGATTCCCAGAAGGCTTTTGATACCATTCCTCACAAATGACTATTAATCAAATTTCGTGCATATGGAGTATTGTCTCAGTTGTGTGACTGGATTCATGATTTCCTCTCAGAGAGGTCACAGTTTGTAGTGATAGATGGTAAATCATCATGCAGAACAGAAGTGATATCTGGCATTCTGCAAGGTGGTGTCATAGGCTCTCTGCTGTTCCTGATTTACATAAATGATCTAGGTGATAATCTGAGCAGCTCCCTTAGATTGTTTGCAGATGATGCTGTAATTTACCATCTAGTAGAATCATCAGATGATCAATTCTAATTACAAAATGATCTAGAGTGAATTTCTGCATGGTGCAAGAAGTGGCAGTTGTCACTAAACAAAGAAAATTGTGAGGTCATCCACATGGGTACTGAAAGAAATCCGATAAATTTTGAGTATACGACAAATCGCACAAATCTAAGGGCTGTCAATCCGAGTAAATACCTAGGAATTACAGTTACAAGCAACTTAAATTGAAAAGACCACATAGATAATACTGTAGGGAAGGCGAAACAAAGACTGCGCTTTGTTGGCAGAACACTTAGAAGATGCGACAAACCCACTAAAGAGACATCCTCTGCTGGAATATTGCTGCATGGTGTGGGATACTTAACTGGTAGGATTGACAGAGGACATCGAAAAAGTGCAAAGAAGGGCAGCTCATTCTGTGTTATCGCACAATAGGGGTGAGAGTGTCACTGATATGATATGCAAGTTGGGGTGGCAGTCACTGAAACAAAGGGGATTTTCTTTGCGGTGATATCTATTTATGAAATTTCAATCACCAACTTTCTCTTCCGAATGCAAAAATATTTTGTTGACACCCACCTATGTAGGGAGAAATGACCATCATAATAAAATAAGAGAAATCAGAGCTTGAACGGAAAGATTTAGATGGTTCTTTTTCTCACGCTCCATTTAAGAGTGGAATGGTAGAGAAGTAGTATGAAAATGGTTCGATGAACCTTCTGCCAGGCACTTAAGTGTGAATTGCAGAGTAATTATGTAGATCTAGATGTAGATGTAGACTGACGGAGTACATCAAAAAAGTTCAAAGAAGGGCAGCATGTTTGTATTATCATGAAATATGGGAGAGAGTGTCACAGAAATAATACAGAATTTGGGCTGGAAATCATTAAAAGAAAGGCGTTTTTCATTGTGATGGAATCTTCTCATGAAATTCCAATCACCAACTTTCTCCTCAGAATGCAAAAATATTTTGTTGATACTGACCTACATAGGGAGAAACCATCACCACGATAAAATAAGGGAAATCAGAGCTCGTACAGAAAGATATAGGTGTTCATTCTTTCCACTCGCTATATGAGATTGGAATAATACAGAATTGTGAAGGTGGTTTGATGAAAATTCTGCCAGGCAATTAAATGTGATTTGCAGAGTATCCATGCTGAAGTATATGCAGATGTGTAACCACCTGCCTCCAGCAACCTACCAGGGCCTCATTACTTGTATGCCATGATGCATCACCACTGTTATCTGTGCCAAATGTGTACATACTGGCTATTAGGTAGGTGGTCATAAAGTTCTGGCTGATCAGTGTACATGGCCATGCTCATGTTTCTAATAGTAACAGTGAAGTTGAGGTTATTTTTCCAAACTAAAAATAATGACACAATACATAAATCCTACAGTGAGTCAGGAATGATTACCTGATTTCATGATATTATCAGCAGAAAATGAGAGAGTGGAAAATTTTGAATTTTTTAAAACAATCAAGGATTTTGTGACATAAAAATGTGTAAATAACCATTGATGTAAAACAAAACATTTTGGGTCACTAAGCACATACAGTACATTTCATTAACAGTTTATATCTTAATGTGCATATCTGTACTTTTACACTTCTTTGGCCCAAAATTTTTATTTCTGTTTTATCTTATGATACTGTTTTTACACAAACTGTGTTGCAACTAATACATTTAGAATGTTTTTATTGGAAGTAAAAGAAATACAGATTTTCATCAAAAATGAAATGTTTTTGTGTTTCTTTAACATTTACCCTTGGTACTGTGCAGTTAAGTGGAATGGTGAAAGAATGAATAGCTCTTTCAAGTGTTCATATACAAGAGAAAATATAGTCAAAATCAATGGCAGCCTTTTGGGTGTCCACCTTAGTTGATGGTTCCATTTGTTTGCACAATGTTTTGAGGACTGACGCAACCATCCTCTTCAGGTGTTGCAACCTGTGCTTTTACATACGCTCACTACCTGGACTTCAACCAGAGTTTGAAGTGTTGTTGGTGTCATACTGCTATTTAAAACTGATTTGGACTCCTGGTACTACCTATGCCATTTGATGCTCATTTGTTTTTCCAGAAGCCGCAATGTCATTCAATGAAACACAATTTTTTTTCTAGCTCTGCTTGATTAGAGGGCTAACAGAATGTTAGTAACTTGAATTCTGTACCTGAAACTTTGTTTAAATTGATACCTGCATCCTGATTTATTCAGTTTTTTGACATCTTTATTTTAATAGAATTCTTAATTACACTATACAAAAGACTTATTGTTTGCAATATAATAAAAAACCTTGGTTTTTAAGCCATAATACTAATGTTATCATGTTTCATTTCATGATCATATTCAATTCAGTGCTTGGTGACAGCTGATTTGCTTGGTTGTTTTAGTTGCATGTGTCACTGATGGTCCTTGCATCTCTCCTTGACTGTGTTAATAGTGTGTCCTATGTAAGATATTGCACATTTTCATGGCATCCAGTAAACTCTTGCCTTTTAGAAAGCTAGATTGTCTTTAAAATTACAAAGAAATGTTTCTGCATTGACAAAATCCCCTCTCCCTCTGCTCAGCTTCTGTTCGCCATCTGTGCCTATCATTTCCTCCCCATCTCCTCCTGCCAACAAATTACTCTATCCTCAGTGCACACCAGGTACGCATGCTGGCAACACATCTATTATTCCTCTGCATGCTCTCAAGCCAGTTCATTTTGGGATATGTCCAGGCTCTTCTTAATCAGACTAACTGCAGATCCCCAGACCATACTAAGGATGTAGCCACTATCATAGCTGATCACCAATTCTTTTACTCGAATCTCAGTAGATTCTTTAATGACACAGTCCCAGAAGTTAGATGCCTCCATCAGAACCTTAGTATGTTTGTAATCCATACCATATAATTCTAATATGTAATGTTGGATGACTGGTGACTTATTGGGCTGCTGAAATCTGGTGTGTTGCTGGTGTTCTCAGCAATGCCTTTCAACAGTATCTACTGTCTAACATATACAGGGTGGTCAATTGATAGTGACTGGGCCAAATATCTCATGAAATAAGCATCAAGTGAAAAAACTACAAAGAATGAAACACGTCTAGCTTGAAGGGGGAAACCAGATGGCGCTATGGTTGGCCTGCTAGACGGTGCTGCCATAGGTCAAACGGATATCAACTGTGTATTTTTAAATAGTAACACCCATTTTTATTACATATTAGTGTAGTACATAAAGAAATATGAATGTTTTAGTTGGACCAATTTTTTCGCTTTGTGATATATGGTGCTGTAATAGTCACAAATGTATAAGTACGTGGTATCACATAACATTCCACCAGTGCGGACGGTATTTGCTTCATGGTACACTACCCGTGTTAAAATGGACTGTTTACTAATTGCAGAAAGGGGCGATATCGTGTTGATGTATGGCTCTTGTGATCAAAATGCCTAACGGGCATGTGCTATGTACGCTGCTCGGTATCCTGGATGACATCATCCAAGTGTCCGGACCGTTCACCGGATAGTTACGTTATTTAAGGAAACAGGAAGTGTTCAGCCACATGTGAAACATCAACCATGACCTGCAACAAATGATGATGCCCAAGTAGGTGTTTTAGCTGCTGTCACTGCTAATCCGCACATCAGTGGGCAGACAAACTGCGTGAGAATCGGGAATCTCAAAAACGTCGGTGTTGAGAATGCTACATCAACATTGATTGCACACGAACCATATTTCTATGCACCAGGAATTGCATGGCAACGACTTTGAACGTCGTGTACAGTTCTGCCACTGGGCACAAGAGAAATTACGGGACGACGACAGATTTTATGCACTTGTTCTATTTAGCGACGAAGCGTCATTCACCAACAGCGGTAATGTAAACCAGCATAATATGTACTATTGGGCAACGGAAAACCCACGATGACTGCGACAAGTGGAACATCAGCGACCTTGGCGGGTTAATGTATGGTGCAGCATTATGAGAGGAAGGATAATTGGCCCCCATTTTATCGATGGCAATCTAAATGGTGCAATGTATGCTGATTTCCTACCAAATGTTCTACCGGTGTTACTACAAGATGCTTCACTACATGGCAGAATGGCGATGTACTTACAACATGATGGATGTCCGGCACATAGCTCATGTGCGGTTGAAGCGGTATTGAATAGCATATTTCATGACAGGTGGATTGGTCATCGCAGCACTATACCATGGCCCGCATGTTCATCGGATCTGACGTCCCCAGATTTCTTTCTGTGGGGAAAGTTGAAGGATATTTGCTATTGTGATCCACCGACAATGCCTGACAACATGTGTCAGCGCATTGTCCATGCATGTGCAAACATTACAGAAGGCGAACTACTTGCTGTTGAGAGGAATGTTGTTACAAGTATTGCCAAATGCATTGAGGTTGACGGACATCATTTTGAGCATTTATTGCATTAATGTGGTATGTACAGGTAATCACGCTGTAACAGCATGTGTTCTCAGAAATGATAAGTTCACAAAGGTATATGTATCACATTGGAACAACTGAAATAAAATGTTCAAACGTACATATGTTCTGTATTTTAATTTTAAAAACCTACCTGTTACCAACTGTTTGTCTAAAATTGTGAGCCATATGTTTGTGACTATTACAGCGCCATCTATCACAAAACGAAAAAAGTGGTCCAACTAAAACGTTCATATTTCTTTACATACTACACGAATATGTGATAAAAAATGTGGGTTCCTATTTAAGAAAATGCAGTTGATATCCGTTTGACCTATGGCAGCGCCATCTAGCGGGCCAACCATAGCGCCATCTGGTTTCCCTCTTCAAGCTAGACAAGTTACATTCTTTGTAGTTTTTTTGTTTGATGCTTATTTTGTGAGATATTTGGCCCGGTCATGATCAATGGACCACCCTGTATATGTCTTGCCACACTGGCAAGCTGTCTGACAGAAATCTAGCTTTCCATAGCCCAAGATCATCTTTGATACTACCACAAAGTGCCTGTGTTTTAGCCGGTGGGCAGAAGACCATCTTCACTTGGTGTTTCCAGTTAATTCTTCCTTTCTTTCTGGATGATGTGTCACAAAAAGAATAAATGCAATGGCCCCATCCTAGTGAGGTTCCTCTTCTGTTTCTGCCAGTTGTACTGATGATGAAGGATATAAGCTCTTCAAATTTGCCACTTCTTGTTACTATTTTTGTGGAACAGAGTCCTCAGATGTTAACATGTTTGGTTGATGCTTTCCATTATCAGAGAGGATGCGGACCCTACGTACCAATGCTTCGAACACCCCATTCCTTTGCACTTGTGGGTATAGGTTGGTGTGTGTGTGTTCCCTGGTACATCCTATAGCCCAATGTGTTGCCCATTCTACTTTTTACCAGGACACCCAGCAAGAAGAGCACTCACCCACTTTAATCTCCATAGTAAAACTGATGTTCTTGTGTATGGAACTGAGGTACACAAAGAAGTCATTCAGTTTTTCTCTTCCATATGGCCATATGATGTAGGTGCTGTCTACGTACTTAAAAAACCTGATAACTTTCCATTGGATTGCTTCCAGACCTTCCCTATAGAAATTTTATGGATACATGGTGGTGAAAACTCCCTATGGCTACTCCCTCCCTTTCCTCACTGTCAAAAAGAAAGTACACTGACATGAAGATACACCTGAAAAGGTTGATGGTCTCTATGTCATATTGCTGGTCAATTAAGGACTCTTCTAGAGGCAGTCTGGTAAGAAGATAGACAACGTCAAAGCTCAAAAGGATGTTGGTATTCCTAAACTCAAAGTTGTTAAGACATTCAAAAAAGTCCACTGAGCTGAGAATGTGATGTGAACAATCCCCAACATAAGGGCTAAGTATATCCTTCAGATATTTAATGAGTGAGTATACTGGGGTGCCAATGTTGCTAACAACTGTGTGTAAAGGCATCTCACTTTTGTGAACCTTCGGCAGTCAATTAAGGCCTGGTGCAGCTGGTGCCCTCTGTAACTACCTTGTCTGGCAAGCCGGATTCTTTGACAAGTGCCACAGTCTTCCCCTCCACCCTCAAGATGAGATCAGTGTCAATATTTCAGTATGCATTGCCTTCTAGCAGGCAGCACATTTTCTTCAAGTAATTTTGGTGGGATAGGACCATAGTTGCATTGCCTTTATTGGCTGGTAAAACCACAATATCTAGATCTTCTCTTAGTAGCTGTATGGCTACCCTCTCCCTGTTTGAGATATTTGGTTTCACAGGTTTAGTTCACAAGTGAGCATAAGAGGTTTGACAAAGTACTTCCCCCACTGCTTCAGGTGGAAGTTGTCTAGCTACCTGTTCCACTACACTGATGATGCCCATAGTAATTGCAGATTCAGGAGTGGGGGTGTAAAACTGTGTCCTTTCTTAAGAAATGAAACTGTGTCCACATCCAGGTACTTAGTGATAGCCTTGTAGGGAGCTTCAGGGAGTTCTCTCTCTGATGTACACTAAAATTTTATGTTGACATCCAGTGGCCTTATTTTGAGTGGGATTCACTGTAGCTCATGTGACACCATCAAGCCATGCCTTTACATTTCTTTTGAGACACTATTGAGAATATGTGGTGCCAAATTTCTGCAAAGTAACATCACACAGACTCAGTGGCAGCCAGAAGAATCACGAAACATGCCAGTCTAGCCACGGCATGGGAGAGTGTACCCTGTACCCACCGGTGTCTGGACTTGACTAACATATCAAAAGCACTATTCACATTATATCTACAGCTGGCCAACCTGTTCAGTTCCTGGACATGGGAGTTTACTGATGGCATCAAGCAGCAAACTGACCTCACTAGCAACTCCATTCTGTCAATTGTAAGCAGTAAAGTCTACATGTTCAGTAAAAGAGAAAACGTGGGAAAGATGGAAAAAGTAAGTCTAAATGTTCAATAAAATGGATAAGGAAGATACCATCATATTTGTTAAAAGAGAAATAGAGTCATTTAATTCATGAAATGAACATGAGAAAGAACTGTGGCTGAAGGTCAAGAACATATCTGATCAAGTTGTAGAAAAGCATCCAAGCCTTTCTACCACAACAAGGAAAATTCTGTAGAGATCCCCCTCAGTACACAAAAAATATCAATATCAAGAAAACTTCTTAAGACACACCACATGCTGCACAACACATACAAAGCAAAGAATGGAACTGCAGATGCTCGAGTGTTAATCTCTTTAGAGAAGGCACTGATTGTTTCTTGCCACTAAGATACTTCACATACAACCAGAATCTCTTTGTATTTTCTGCCAAGTTTTGAGACAAAGTTTCATTGCGGAACTGTTATAAGCATCTCGCATTGAACTCTGTGCTAAATTTCAAGCTTCTGTAAAAGATTGCCAATCTTGGGGATTTTGCGTCTGTTTAAATTTGGCATCTTTGTTTCATTGTTTCTGCAACAGTGTTCTAGCCCGTTTTGTGTACCAAGGACGATCAGCTCCATTGTTTGTTAATTTATTTAGTATAAATCTTTCAATTGCTGCTGATACTATTTCTTTGAATTCAAGCCACATCTGGTCTACACTTATATTATTAATTTGGAATGAGTGGAGATTGTCTCTCAGGAAGGCGTCAAGTGAATTTTTACCTGCTTTTTTGAATAGGTATATTTTTTGCTTATTTTTGGAGGATTTGGGGATTACAATATTCAATCTTGCTACGACAACCCTGTGTTCACTAATCCCTGCATCGGTTTTGATGCTTGTTGTTAACTCAGTATTATTTGTTGCTAAGAGGTCAAGTGTGTTTACACAACCGTTTACTATTCGTGTGGGCTCATGAACTAACTGCTAGAAATAATAATGCTACAATAATAATGACTTTAGGAATTTATAAAGCATATAAAATGAAGAAATAACTTTTATGTTATGTGGCACACCATTGTACATTTGTATAACACTATTTGTAGTGGGGTTTTTAAAGGCTGTTCAAAAATGTCTCTGAGCACTATGGGACTTAACTTCTGAGGTCATCAGTCCCCTAGAGCTTAGAACTACTTAAACCTAACTAACCTAAGAACATCACACACATCCATGCCCAAGGCAGGATTCGAACCTGCGACCGTAGCGGTCGTGCGGTTCCAGACTGTAGCACCTAGAACCACTTGGTTCTGTGACCTTGTAGGCTGCAGATTCCTTGACTTGCGTCAAAGGGTGCTTGGGTTTCGGTTTCCGCTGAATATGTCAGATGTCCACTATACACAGGAGGTGGCTACATGGGTAACAGGGGCTGTGTGGTGTGGACTGGGCAGTTTTTTAGGTTAGAGGGTCTCGGGAAACACAAGAAGGGCTTCAGTCACAAAGGGTGCAGGCCAAACACAGGAATAACATAGATACAGGAACCATTGGTATAACAGTAGTAAAGTGTCATAGCTGTGTTGGGAAAGTACTAGTGCTCCAAGTGCTAATAGAAAGCACTGATGCTCAAATCATTATAGGCACTGAAAGCTGGCAAAAGCCGGATATAAGCTCAACCGAAATTTTTGCGCAGAACCTAACGGTGTTACGAAAGGATAGGCTAAACATGGTTGGCGGTGGCATTTTTGCTGCTGTTAGAAGTAGTTTAAATTGTCATGATACTTCCTGTGAGTTAGTGTGGACAGAGGTCACTGTTGGCAACTGGAATAAAATAATAATAGGATCCTTTTACTGACCTCCCAATTCAGATGATACAGTTGCTGAAAGGTTCAAAGAAAACTTGAGTTTGATTTCAAACACGTACCCGACTCATGCAATAATAGTTGGTGGTGACCTTAATTTACCCTCGATATGTTAGCAAAAATACGTGTTTAATTCTGGGGGTACGCATAAAATATCATCGGAAATTGTGCTAAACACAGTCTCTGAAAATTATTTCGAGCAGTTAGTTCATGAGCCCACGCTAATAGTAAACGGTTGTAAAAACACACTTGACCACTTAGCAGCAAATAATCCTGAGCTAATAATGAGCATCAAAACCGATTCAGGGATTAGTGAACAGAGCGTTGTCGTAGCGAGATTGAATATTGTATTCTCCAAATCCTCCAAAAATAAGCAAAAAATATACCTATTTAAAAAAGCAGTTAAAAATTCACTTGACGCCTTCCTGAGAGACAATCTCCACTCATTCCAAATTAATAATATAAGTGTAGACCAGATGTGGCTTGAATTCAAAGAAATAGTATCAGCGGCCATTGAAAGATTTATACTAAATAAATTAACAAACAATGGAGCTGATCGTCCTTGGTACACAAAACGGGTTAGAACACTGTTGCAGAAACAATGAAACAAACATGCCAAATTTAAACAGAGCACTTGGCCATGAAAGGCAAAGGTCCCAAGTTCGAGTCTAGGTCTGGCACACAGTTTTAATCTGCCAGGAAGTTTAGTATCAGTACACACTCTGCTGCAGAGTGAAAATCTCATTCTGGAATGCCTTCTCTGTGCAATAGCAATGGAGATACTATCTAAGACAGTGCTGCCAAAGCAGAGTTACTAAACACAGCCTTCCAAAATACCTTCACAAAAGAAGACAAAGTAAATATTTCAGACTACAAATCAAGAACAGCTGCCAACGTGAGTAACGTAGATGTAACTATCCTCATAGTAGTGAAGCAACTTAAGTCACTTAATAAAAGCAAGTCTTCTGGTCCACACTGTATATCAATTAGTTTCCTTGCAGAGTATGCTGATGCATTAGCTCCATACTTAACAATCGTATGCAACCGTTCGCTCGACGAAAGATTCGTACCCAAAGACTGGAAACTTGCACAGGTCACACCAATATTCAAGAAAGGTAGTAGGAGTAATCCACCAAATTACACACCCATATTGTTAACATCAATATGCAACAGGATTTTGGAACACATATTGTGTTCAAACATTATGAATTACCTCAAAGAAAACTGTCTATTGACACACAGCCCACATGGGTTTAGATCATCATTCCTGTGAAACACAACTAGGTCTTTATTCACATGAAGTGTTGAGTGCTATTGACAAGCAATTTTAGATCAATTCCGCATTTATGGATTTCTGGAAGACTTATGACACTGTACCACACAAGGTATTGTTATAGGTCGTTTGCTGTTCCTTATCTATGTAAACGATTTGGGAGACAATCTGAGCAGCCGTCTTATGTCGTTTGAAATTGATGTCATTTATCAACTCAGAAAAGCATCCGAAGATCAAAACAAATTGCAAAATGAATTAGAAAGGATATATGAATGGTGCAAAAATTGGCAGTTGACCCTAAATTGCTGGTCGGAGTGGCCAAGCGGTTCTAGGCGCTACAGTCTGGAACAGCGCGACCACAGATGTTAATTTCTGACTAACTAAATTCATGTTAATTTCTGACTAACTAAATTCAATGTTAGACTCAAGATCACTATAATTATCCACTTCCAGAAACACTGCCTAAACAGGAATGCAGGGCAGATGCTGAAAGTGAGTATTACATTACAAAATATCCGAAGACACACACACGAAAGATGATATATAATGGTAACCACCTCAATCAAAAGACAACAGCCAGGCTACACTTATCTATCAGCACTTAAACAGATACAAGGGAGCTTTTATTTTTTCATGTTCTTAAGTTGACTAAGTATAACAAAAATTTAAAGTTTCTCTTATAAAAATGAGTTAACTCAGGACTTTATGTTAAGCAGTTAATTAGATGAAGTGAGTTCCTGCACATGACTCTCTCAGTAATTTGTTCCCAAAGAACAGATCACAATTTTGCAGCATCCAACAACCAAGTGTTTATTATTATACAAGGTGGATCTGAAAAGTCTGTAGAATGGTCTCAGACAATAAAGGAAAGAAGAATTACAAACAAAATACATTTAATGTCCTTCAAAGTAATCACCATTAGCTACAACACACTTGTGACATCAGTTAAAAAGCTCTTGGAAACTGTCGCAAATGCTTCTTGAGAAATCACTCGAAGCACTAAGGTCACACACAACATCTGTGAAGCACAAGAATCCACAGATAATTTGAGGTGGGTTAACAAAAAGAAGTCTGCCAGTGCCAAATGCACAGACTTAGGAGTGTGTTGAAGAACAGTTACTTTACACTGAGAGATAAAGTTGAGCATGCAGTTGTTGTGGATATCCAACAACACATGATCACAGTGCTTCTAGCAGTTTCACAAGAAGCATTTGCTGACAGTTTTGTGACTGATGTCAGAAGTGTATTGTCACTAATGTCAGTAAAGGTATGTTCTTTGCAACTCTCGTTTCCTTCATTTTCTTTGACTGCTCACCAAACTTTTCAGATGCTCTTTGTATTTAGTACAAACACTATTTGGTTTCAAGACACACACCCTTCATAACAGAACATCACCCTTTCAATAGCTTTGATACTCAGTATTAACATTTGTGAGTGTTGACATCTGTGACCATATGCACTTTTTTATTGTAAGCAAATATTAAATTCTAAGGTCTATAAGTGGTTGACTGTTGTGACTCGCCGATCTTTCAAAGTGCCGCTGCGCAGTTACGCACGTCCTCTACATCCACATGTAGAGGACTGTCTGCCAGCCATGCAGCAGCAGCAGCACCACCTAAGCGGCCAGTCAGCCAGCGGCCGCTAGACTTGGGCTCAGTTATGATTTGACTGTTAAAGTGTACACACATCTTACTCTGTTTACTTGATCTGTGACTTTCATGTATTGCGTCTTTCTTTAAATATATTTGTTCAACTTGAAGATATTACATTGACTAATACAGATGATTGCTGGAAGATACTAACCAAAATATCACTCAAAAAACTAACAACATCTGATAAGACACAAACTTTCATCAGTCAATTAAGAATTTCTGTCTCTATGACCCACAATAAGCCACATCAGTATGAAAAGCTGAATTGGATCGTTGTCTCATTAATTATGTTTTCATTATTCTTATAACTTTTTATGGTTATGAGAATAAACACAGGTTTTAATTAAGGAAAAAGGTGCTTGAATAACTTATCTAAAAAAAAAAAAAAAACAGTGTTCCTTTTAAATTTGGAGTGTGAGACTTGTTTGTTATCATATTCATGATCTATGGAGGACCCTGTTACACTGTGAGTGAACTGTAATGTAATTTATATCTAAAAACAAAGATGATGTGACGGCACAAATTACTGAAGCTCCAGATCAATACAACCCCATTACTGGCATAAAATAAGTATTTTGTGGAGCTGTCAGAATCTAGAATAGAAACTTTTTAACCCTTTAACTGCTGTGGACATGTTAACGCGTGCACCTTTGTACCTCTCCCTGTGTGCTCCGAACGTGTTGACGCGCACCACCAGTACGCGTAGACACGTTCAGAGTACCAGGTAGAAGGACTGGTGGTGCACGTCAACACGTTCAGAGCAAACAGGGGCAGGTACAAAGCATGCACATTAATATGTCCAGAGCAGTTAAAGGGTTAAAGCCAGTGTGCATAATCAAAAATGTATTTTCATCCCAGTATATTCTGATCTGAATTTCCTGTTCATTGGTACTGAAAGCTGGATAACTGATATGAGCCAGTTGTTAAGTGATATGTATCTTGTATATATTCATGGAATTGTGTGTCTGGTGAGTGACTAGGCCAAGAAAAAAGCAGTATATTCAGTACTGTGAACAAGACACTGAAGTTGTAGGAACCATGAGTGTGCTTAAGGAAGAATACGAGTTCCCAAAATTCGCACATAAAGGGAGGAAAGAAGAAAAATTATGTATCTCTGACAAGGTCATTATAGATGGAGCACAAGCTCAGTCAGGAGAAAGATGAATAAGGAAACTGGCTAGGTCCCTTTCAAGGTACCCAGATCAGTATTCACTGTAAGGGCTTTAATTGCAGCTCCAGATGGATTACTGTAACAAATTGCTTCTAATTGATAAAAATGGTAAAAGCACAACAAAACAGTTAAGAATGGGATTATCTGTATGCTATGTAAGAGTGTTTTCCATTTTCATTGCGGATAAATTGATCCTTCAGTGAAGGAAAATTCGGACATACTGGCACACTGGAACTTCATCAAATGCTACATTAAAAGATGATGAAAACAGTAAAAATATAAAACTGTGACTATAAATGTGAACTATCACTATTGTCTGTGGAGTTACTTGATGAAAACCTGTGTCTCAGTACAGAAAATGGTCAAAAACAAAGAAGTGTGTAATACATGAGACACAATCACAATGTGATCTAATCTGAATGTGAACAGTGAAGGTCTTAGTTCTCGAAATATTACTAGCAATAATTTTGAAATGTGCCAGTTTTGTAAAATTAGGAATATGTATGATGATGAAAACTGAATTTTGTCTTTTATCATCAACAAATTGAATGAAAAACATAAGACAGAATCAGAAAAGAGAGGAACGTGTGTAAAAGTATAAGCCTCAACACCATCTCCAGAAAAGTAGACTGCATGGAGAAAGACACAAAAAATGAAACAATTATCAAGGCATCACATGTGTGAAATGAAAAACAATGTACCACATTCACTGTGCAACAACAGACCCCAAGAAAAAAAATGTGGCTGCGTTTGAAATAATATGAACCAAAATTAAGCCTACAACTTGACATAGACAGCAAAGATGGGATTATTGAATTAACTAAAAATATACAAATGTGGAAAGAAAAATACATAAAGCTACAACAGTTCAAATTGCATGCTATTTGCCATAAAAGTTGCGATGTAAATTCATCAGACACAAAAAACTGTACAAGTACTCAATGTTAAAACATGCAACAACTTCCACTCTCATACCCTTGTGAAAGACCTTACCAAGAGCCTGACAAAATTCTGATCCTATGAGAAATCGCTAAGTGAGCTGAACACTTCTATCTAGTCACTTGCCAACCAATCTGGTGTAGCAGCAAAGGAAATATGATGTTTAAATTTTACATTCAAAAACTTGTTCACACGAGATCATGCAGACATACCATCATTAGACTGTCATGAAGATTCCCATATGGAGGACATAGAAATATGCATCCCTTGTGTTGGGAAGCAACTGAAAGAGTTGAAAACAAATAAGTTGCCAGGTCTTAATGGAATCCTAATTGAATTTTACAGAGAGTAATTTTCAGCACTGAACCCTTAGTTATCAAGTGACTGGAAAAAAAGTGCAATTTACTCTTTTAAATAAGAAGGGTAAAAGAACAGACACATAAAATTACAGGTCAATATATTGAACATTAGTTTGCTGCAGAATCCTTGAGCATATTCAAGTTTGAATAAATAAATTTCCTTGAATCAGTAAAACTTCTGTTTACAAATTGGCACAGATTTAGAAAGCATTGTTTGTGTGAAACTCATCTTTCCCTTTTTTCACATATCCTGTGAACCATGAGTGACGGACGTAAAGCAGATTCAATATTCCTAGATTTCCTGAAAGAATTTGACACAGTGCCCCACTGCAGATGGTTAATGAAGGTCTGAGTATATGGAACAGGTTCCCTGATAAATGAGTGGCTTCAAGACTTCTTAAGTAATAGAACCCATAACACTGTCTTGGATGGCACAGGGGTATTATACAGAACATCCCATGGAAGTGTGATAGGAATGCTCTTGTTCTCTATGCCCATAAATAATGTGATGAGTAGTGTGAGCAGTGATCTGTTGCTGTTTGCTGATGATGTAGTGTCTTCATTGAATGACTGCAAGATGGTACAACACGACTGAGACAGAATTTCTTTGTCGTGTGATGAATGGCAGTTTGCTCTAAATGTAGGAATCAACATGGATTCCAGAAACAGCTATCGTGTGAGACCCAACTCGCTTTATTTGTTCATGATGTCGATCTGTTGTAGAATTTTAGAAAATGTTTTTTGCTCGCGTATCATGTCACTTCTGGAAACCCAGAATCTACTCCGTAGGAATCAACATGGATTCCAGAAACAGCGATTGTGTGAGACCCAACTCGCTTTATTTGTTCATGAGACCCAGAAAATATTAGATACAGGCTCCCAGGTAGATGCCATTTTCCTTGACTTCCGGAAGGCATTCGATACAGTTACGCACTGTCGCCTGATAAGAGCCTACGGAATATCAGACCAGCTGTGTGGCTGGATTGAAGAGTTTTTAGCAAACAGAACACAGCATGTTGTTCTCAATGGAGAGACATCTACAGACGTTAAAGTAACCTCTGGCACACCACAGGGGAGTGTTAAGGGACCATTGCTTTTCACAATATATATAAATGAACTAGTAGATAGTGTAGGAGGTTCTATGCAGCTTTTCGCGGATGATGCTGTAGTATACAGAGAAGTTGCAGCATTAGAAAATTGCAGCGAAATGCGGGAAGATCTGCAGCCGATACGCACTTGGTGCAGGGAGTGGCAACTGATCCTTAACACAGACAAATATAATGTATTGCAAATACATAGAAAGAAGGATCCTTTATTGTATGATTATATGGTAGCAGAACAAACACTGGTAGTAGTTACTTCTGTAAAATATCTGGGAGTATGGGTGCAGAATGATTTGAAGTGGAATGATCATATAAAATTAATTGTTGGTCAGGTGGGTGCCAGGTTGAGATTCATTGGGAGAGTCCTTAGGAAATGTAGTCCATCACAAAGGAAGTGGCTTACAAAACACTCGTTCAACCTATACTTGAGTATTGCTCATCAGTGTGGGATCCGTACCAGGTCGGGTTGACAGAGGAGATAGAGAGGATCCAAAGAAGAGTGGCGCATTTCGTCACAGGGTTATTTGGTAAGCGTGATAGCGTTACGGAGATGTTTAGCAAACTCAAGTGGCAGACTCTGCAAGAGAGCTGCTCTGCATTGTGGTGTAGCTTGCTGTCTAGGTTTCAAGAGGGTGCATTTCTGGATGAGGTATTGAATATATTGCTTCCCCCTACTTATACCTCTCAAGGAGATCACGAATGTAAAATTAGAGAGATTCGAGCACACACGGAGGCTTTCCAGCAATCGTTCTTCCCTCGAACCATATGCGACTGGAACAGGAAAGGGAGGTGATTACAGTGGCACGTAAAGTGCCCTCCGCCACACACCGTTGGGTGGCTTGCGGAGTATAAATGTAGATGTATTAAAGCAGGAAGGAAATAGTAAAATGGAAAATATCACACTAAATTGTGACAACAAGAGAATTACTGACCTGCAGCAGATAGCAAATCTCTTCAGGCAATAATAATTAATAATAAGAAAGCCCAATTAACCAACAGAATATAGCAAATTCTTGCCTCCACTCAATCTATCTTTATGACACATCCCTAAATGAAATGATTCACACAGCAAAAACCTTCAGAAAAACATCCTCAGGAACTGTTAGTATTCAAGATTTTATCGTAAAGTAGTATATTATAAACATTGCAACACCTCTTGCAGAGATAATCAACTTATATTTCTCAACTGGAATCTTTCCTGAATGTGTTCAAATTGCGAAAGTGATCCCTATTCATAGAAAAGGTGACGAATCAAATTTGGAAAACTATAGACCTGTCTCATTATTGTCAGTTTTTGCAAAAATCATTGAAAGAATCATGTATAACAGATTAATGGAATTTCTGGATGAGAACAAAATCCTCACTGATGCCCAACAAGGTTTTCGGAATAATAAATCTACAACCAGTGCCATATACAATTTCTTACAAAATGCTCTAGAAGAACTGGATAATAAACAAAATGCTGCTGATATTTTCTTCGATCTGAGCAAAGCCTTTGACATTTTGGAGCACAGAATCCTGTTGGAAAAACTCCAAAGGTATGGCATTAGAGGCACCACATTAAAAAGGTTCTCCTCATACCTGACAAATTGGAAACAGAAAGTAGTAATAACATATGAACTAAATGATCGCACTAGAACATATTTTTCAGATGCAGGAATAATCAAAGCTGGAGGTCCTCAAGGATCCATTCTCAGGCCCATTATTTTCCTTCTGTTTATAAACGATGTAGATGTAAGCACAGAATCACAGGGAATACACAAACACAGCTCAAAAAAAAAAAAAAAAAAAAAAAAAAAAAGGAAAGAAAGAAAGAAAGAAAGAAAGAAAGCTACAGACCAGCTAAATGACTGGTTTGGGGCAAATAAACTAATAATAAACACTTCCAAAACAACTGGGCTTAATTTCTGTTTGAAGGGGAAGGCCTGTGACACTTCTGTGATAATAAATGCCAGTGGAATTACACCCTCACTGGAAACAAAATTTTTAGGCATATGGCTTCAAAATTATTTTAAATGGCAGAGGCATATAACAAAAACATATACGACACTGAAAAAAGTATGCTACAGCCTATGCTTACTTGCACACAAAGCAAGCTTCCACACTGTTAGATTTCCATAGTTTGCCCAGTTCCACAGTATTCTACAGTTTGGATTATATTTTGGGATAGCATAGCTGCTAGCTCAGTTATCTTTCATTATGAAAAAAGAGCTGTAAGAGCAATGCACCATGCAAAACAGACTGACTCATGTACGCCCCTCTTTAAAATGTCTTCCATCCTCCCTCTTCCCTGTCTTTTTACTCTACAAAATTGTAAATATGTGAGGAAAAACATCAAAGAGATGTACATGAACATAATACCAGGCAAAAAGACAAACTCCATCTTCAGTCAGTATTGACAACAGCCTATGAAACATTCAGTACAAATAGCGCAATACAAATGTACAATAGGCTGCAACATAAAATTAAAGTTGTTTCTTCATTTTCTCTGTTTCACAAATCCCTAAGGGCATTCTTATTCGATCACTGCTTCTATTCAGTGATAGAATTCTTAAACTGTGTGAAGTACAACATACATGAAGCAAGAATATGCAAAAATTGTGACTGCTGCTAAAGCAAGAACAAATATAATTAATTTATTATACTATTAAAATAAATGTTGAAGTTCTATGTAACCTGTGTGTGTGTGTGTGTGTGTGTGTGTGTGTGTGTGTGTGTGTGTCATGCAAATGACATCCGACAATCTGTAGAGATATACTGGAAGAATAGATAAATTAAAAAAATAAGAACATATCACACGAAATGATGGATGATTGAAAACTGTATGTCCTAGTGGTTCCAAAGTGAAACCATCTCCTTAAAACAATTGACTGTTTTCTTTTTGCCAAATTCTTCCTGTATTTGTTGCTTACTATGATAATAAAGGGTAATTAGTGACAAATTTTATGATTAAATGTCTCTTTATATTGTTGGGACTCAATGGGTTATGAACAAGTGTCACAGAGATTAATTTATATGAACAGATCGTTACCAAACAAGAATGAGGAGAGTGATATAATAAAAATGCTGAGACAAAATTTATAAGTGAATGTAGAACTCAATACTGGTAGTCAAATAAGTTGCAGCAAGAAAGTCTTTCTATTTGCCATCAAAATATTCAGTTAATTACAAAGTTTTAGACACAGAAATTTGGCTAAATACAAAATTACATTTTACTAATGTTCTACTGATTACAAAGCACTGGCTAAAAATTGGCCAGAATGCTCCTTTTCTATACCAGGATATGTACTAGCACATTATTTCTTTAGAAAACAGTTATAAAAAAGGAGGTACTGTCATTTTAATTGAATAAGGGTTGAAATATAAAACTATCAATAAATTTCATCATCAAAATGCAGAAAGGGGCTTAGAGCCAACACTTATTGAAGTCAATGATGCAAATATAATTGCAGCATGAATCTATCACTCCCCAAGTGGAAATTTCCACTCATTCCTAAATATGCACAAATTGACTCCATCTAGATAACAAACAAATAGTGGTGTGTGGAGAGTTCAACATGGATTTCCTTAAAACCAGCAAAAGGCAACAGGTATTTCTTAACTTTACTGATTCTTTCAACTTAAAATATGCAATAAAACCTCAACAATAATCACAAAAGGAACTTCTGCTGCCCTGGATCAGATATTTGTGAACACAAGTTGCGCCGTAAAATGTTTAATACAAGGTTTAGTGATCATGAAGCCCAAGTCGTGACCCTACCAAGCTACATGCCACCCACTCAGGACTATAAAGAACTGTAACAGCAAGTAGGTTCAATACACACAATAAAGATACATTCAGTTCTCTACTAGCAATTTCTGTGATTTCTTTAAACTACGTTTCCCTTCAAAACACAAGTAATAAGAGGTAAAACTACCAAAGAAAAGAGATGGATAACAACAGGCTACAAAATCTCAAGTATGAGAAAAAGAGAATTGCTCAAATACAGAAAAAAACAATAATATACCTCCTCATTTGAACAGTTACATTAAGATATACAGAAGGGTCATACCCCAGGTCAAAGCAAAAAATGTCTAATGATAAGTTCAGAATAGAGTCATGAAATAAAAGCTAAGCAGTTTGGAAAATAATAAGAAATCAAGCAAATAAAGTGTCACCAAAAAGGGAAAATATCACTCTGAACCTCGAGAACAAGTCAGTTTCTAATCTCCAACAAATTACAGATCTTTTCAGGTGTTACGATGGGATATCATTAACAATTTAATAGTCAGTGATGAAAAAACTACACTCTTTTCCCACTTTAGTCTATATTTTGAAAACAGCTCCAGATGAAGACATCCATGTTGAAGCAGTTTCTAATAAAATGTCATCAAGAATTCACAGTATTGTAGATTACATCATAAAACAACAAATTACAAACATTTGATTGCCTCTTGCAGTTATAGTCAATTGACACATTTCCAGACTGTCTAAAAGTTGCTAATGTTGTGCCTAATAATAAGAAAGGAGACAAATCAAATACAGAAGAAACAGACCAACTGCCTTTTTATCAGGCTTTAGTAAAATCATATAAAAAGTAATGTGTAATGGGTTAGTGAAATTTTTGGATAAAAATAAAATTCTCACTGACACTCGGTATGGCCTTATGGAAAAAAAGACAAAATGCCTAGAAACAGTGGACAGAAAACAATATGCCACTTTCCATTTTTTAGACATCAGTAAAGCCTTCAGTGTTCTGGACTACAGCACAGTGTTAGAGAAGCTCCAAGTATATGGCATTAAAGTCATTGCATTTAAAAAGGTTCCCATCATGTATGACAAACAAACAGAAGATACAAATAAAACATGAACTAAAGATAAACACTAGGACATATAATTCAGATGCAGAAATACTAAATTTAAAAAAAAATGTATAAAATAAGGGGAGTTCCTCAATGAGCCACTCTTGGGTCAATCCTCTTCCTCCTGCCCATAAATAACCTACACCTGAACTCTGGGATACAATCACTCTTATTACAAGAAACACCCCAATCTGTAAATAAAACTACAGCCCAACAAAATGGGTGCTTTGAAAGGAATAAGATATTGATGAACACAAAAAAAAAAAAAATCCTAAATTTCAGTTTAAAAGGTGATGCAATCAACACCACTGTGATAGTAAGCTCCAACAAATTTACATCTCCTTTGGAAATAAAGATTGATTTCAAAATAACTTCAAATGGCATACACACATAAACAGAACAAATGGAACACTAAATAATATATGTCATAGTCTATGTTCACTTTCCGTTAAAACAAATTTTCATACTGTCCAAACTGCCTACTTTGCCTCATTTCACACCATCATAGTCCACAACATTAGTCTAAAACCCAAAAAGTATCCTGAAGATAACATTTCAAAATAAGTATTAATGAACAGTGAATCTGGAATCAGTGACATACATTAATTCTTCACTGTTAGTATAAATTAAACAAAAGCATTAACAACATTGAAAATGTAGATGTTTCAGCCAACTTACAGTAAATGTCCAGTCTATTGGTTCGTTTTTTCTTTTATTGTCAGCTAAAGCAAAAGATTATGTTTGCCGGACAAAATAAAGAAGAAATTTGGATCTCCAATTTTTTCCTAGGAAACTGATGATAAATCTGAAAAAACAATAAAATATTTCAAAAAAATCTGCCACTTAAACACAGTATAAGTTAAGGATTATGTATTTACGAAAATCTACAGAGAGAAATGTGCCTCACGTATTGCGCCTCAGATACCCTCATGTATTGCACTATTCCTGGAGCATTAAAAGAATTTTTTGCAGCACACATTGACCAATGACTGCCTGGAAAATGGAACTGCCTGCTTGCACTAAAACATCTCCTGAACTTTTGCAATAATTGACTAATTGTTATTCATATGCAAATACAAACAAATAAACAATAAAAAACATTTGAACTTCATTGCACATTACCTACTTTTCTTGAAGAAAAATGAGTTAGGCTAAATTTAGTTGAACTTAGCTATGTATTAATCTATCCAACAAATAAAAGAATACTGAATGAAGTTTTGCATAGTGTAGAGGTTGTTAGTAATGAGGTACTGTATGTTAACTGCTGAAATTAAAGTAAACATAGCACTTTCTAATGCATAGATATTGTTTCCTAATGTCCTTATTTTACTATTTGTGTAGCTCATTCTAACCCTTCTTTGCATATCAGCTAGTGGCAACATCCTTCTTTTAAGCTATGGATATATAAATATTGTGATTACTATAGCACACGAAAGTACCTGTTGCTGTGTCACAAATCTTACGACCAAATATTAACTGCAACAACAGCAAGATAGGGTAGCAACGCTTGATAAGGTAAGATGGAAGTCATATAAGGCTTTTGTGAAAAAAACGATACTGGTAATCTTATTTCGTTGTTCAAGAAGGAGCTAAAAGATGTTAACAACTGCAAAAGTTTGGCATTTTCTGGTGAAAATGTTTACAACCCTATACTCAGATATTCGTTGAGTTGTCTGGAGACAGAAACTGTACAATTTAATCGGTCATGTTGAGTGCATTACACCTGTTGTTAAGATGTGCGGTGATATCCGTAACTTAACGCTTTGTTGTTTTGACAAAATATCTTAAATTACGGCGAAGTTGATCAAAATTGGGAGAATTGCTTGTTTTCTACATGAAAAGCGCTATTACAAGACTAAAAGGAGAACTGGCTACACATTGGCAAGATGGGATCACAAGCTACCATTGGGTAGTGCACTGTTGCATGGCAAACCTTCAATAAACTGATTATCTGTGACCGTCTCACAAACAATTACACAGAGAAAGAATGTTTAAAGGCGTAGAATGGAATTTGATTCGTTTTAATTTATGTGTTTAGCCACAGCACGTCATCGTATTACACCGGCATTAGACGTTTTCGATGGCGAATAACGGTAGTCTGTGTAGCCATCTTGAACCGCAGTACTCCGTACACCTACCACATCCGATTCTTTTATTTTATACACCACTGTAAGAATAGTAAATCCTAGCAGCAACCTCAGAATGAAGTTTTAATGTTAGCGAAAATACTGTATCATTCCAATGAAAACTTATTTCGTACGCTCAAGGAACTGGCAACATGGCGGAAGCATGTCAAGTTAAAAAAAATTAAATTTGTAATGAGATTTAAGCGCGTATCCTCATATACGGCAATGAAACACCATGAATTTTATACTTAAACTTCGAAGCTGCATCATTTGAAACATTTATACAAATATAATATTTCGTTTTTTCTTAACACGAAACCATTCAACACGCAATACGGATGGTGTCGCGTGCGGCATGGATTTGTATAATTTTTACAGTTCTGCGAATTCTGCTAATACATTTGTAAACCATTAACTGCGATAGATAAATTTGCTACCGTAGAAATCGTCTTCAAATTTCTGGATTAACTCGGAACGAATATCAGTTACCACTGCACAGATTGCGTTAACACAAAAAATCACAAAATCAAAGTTTTGACGTTAGATTTACTGCATTTTGACCCAAGATACAAGAGATTTTGGAAATTTTTACCATCACAATTTGATTTACTCTTGCGTAGTCACTATTGCGCTCTATATTTCCCCATGCAAGGCGCAAGATCCTGAACCGTAAAATTTTCGCAAATTTCTTTCAAAACGTGACCGAAATATTCAAAAATTTTCTTCATTCGAGTTGTTGCCTCGCTACATTATTAGAAAAGACACTTCTTTAATAACGAAACCTATATTACCAACGAAAATTTAAATTTTTTACAGAGAGCTAATAACTACGTACCTAATAGTCCGGCGTCCGCAGCAGGAAGGAAGATCATTGCCAAGGAATTAACATTTGAACATCGTGATGATAATCGATATCGTAGTTATCGAATTTTTATAGCTTGTAATTATTTATATTAAGTACAGTATGCAGTTTAGGTGACTCGCGAGGGACTGGGAAAACTCAAAAACATTCCACAAATATTTACAAAAATTAAATAAATTATTTCGTACTACTAGTCGGGTATTATCTGTGGAGCAAGGATAGTCAGTTACGATTAAAAACAAATATAATCCTTTTAATACCACAAATAATATACATTTAAATCAAGGAATTGTACATGAATTTTTATGTTACAAAAATGGCAGAGTAATCCTGAAATTTGTTGTTGGAGCCTAACTGGAACTTCTCCTTCGATGCGCAAACTGTTAATTGTTGCTGTTCTTGCTAGTGTTATATGGTGTCTTTTGATGGCAATACTTTTGATGACTATTTCGCACTAAGAAACAGATTCTAAAAACGGAAGCAAACAAGTAAAAAAAGGTCCACAGTTTAACGTTCTCAAAAAAAATGTATTTTGTGTTTCTGTCTAAGTCACTTGTCATCATTGAGTCCGTCTGCTCACGTTTGCTTATTAGTGGAGCAATAGTAGCAGAACCAACATTTTCATAATCGTAAAAATCGCTTGAAACGGTAGCTTGACAGACACTGCCTTTATCATTTTGCTTTCTGCTAGTTAAAAGTTCCGTACCCACAATTAGTGCGCGTCCGTATGTAGATCGCAGCGAAGCACACAACAGAGGGTAGGTCTGCTTCCCATTGTAGCGTATTCCGAGCGCCGCATACCAACAGTTGTGATGACGCCAAGCTGCTATTAATTTAATCTCTCAAATTCGTAGTAGGCTGGAGGACGTTTCTCATTCAATACAGGCGCTAGAAACTCAATTACTACTTTTCACGTGCTAATCAGTGTCTGTTTTCGAGAGGTTCACAATCCAGTTCCTTCAACAAATCCCGTAAGTCAAACGAGAATGACTCGCCAGCGCCACCTTCTCTGTAATGTCAGATCCCTATTACTCCTGCCTGATACGGACCAACACATTCGAGGAATATTGTAATACACTACTGGCCGTTAAAATTGCTACACCAAGAAGAAATGCACATGATAAATGGGTATTCATTGGACAAATATATTATACGAGAACTGACATATGATTACATTTTCACGCAATTTGGGTGCATAGATCCTGAGAAATCAGTACCATAACAACCACCTCTGGCCGTACTAACGGCCTTGATACGCCTGGGCATTGAGTCAAACAGAGCTTGGGTGGCGTGTACAGGTACAGCTGCCCATGCAGCTTCAACACCATACCACAGTTCATCAAGAGTAGTGACTGGCGTATTGTGACGAGCCAGTTGCTCGGCCACCATTGACCAGACGATTTCAATTGGTGAGAGACCTGGAGAATGTGCTGGCCAGGGCAGCAGTCGAACATTTTCTGTATCCAAAAACGCCCGTACAGGACCTGCAACATGCGGTCGTGCATTATCCTGCTGAAATGTAGGGTTTCGCTGGGATCGACTGAAGGGTAGAGCCACCGGTCGTAACACATCTGAAATGTAACGTCCACTGTTCAAAGTGCCGTCAATGCGAACAAGAAGTGACCGAAACGTGTAACCAATGGCACCCCATACCATCGTGCCGGGTGATACGCCAGTATGGCGATGACGAATACACGCTTCCAATGTGCGTTCACCGCGATGTCGCCAAACGTGGATGCGACCATCATGATGCTGTAAACAGAACCAGGATTCATCCGAAAAAATGATGTTTTGCCATTAGAGCACCCAGGTTCGTCGTTGAGTACACCATCGCACGCGCTCCTGTCTGTAATGCAGCGTTAAGGGTAACCGCAGCCATGGTCTCCGAGCTGATAGTCCATGGTGCTGCAAACGTCGTCGAACTGTTCGTGCAGATGGTTGTTATCTTGCAAACGTCCCTATCTGTTGACTCAGGGATCGAAACGTAGCTGCACGATCCGTTACAGGCATGAGGATAAGATGCCTGTCATCTCGACTGCTAGTTATACGAGGCCGTTGGGATCCAGCACGGCGTTCGGTATTACCCTCCTGAACCCACCGATTCCATATTCTGCTAACAGTCATTGGATCTCGACCAGCGCGAGCAGCAATGTCGCGATACGATAAACCGCAATCGCGATAGGCTACATTCCGCCCTTTATAAAGTCGGGAACGTCATGGTATGCATTTCTCCTCATTACATGAGGCATCACAACAACGTTTCACCAGGCAACGCCGGTCAACTGCTGTTTGTGTATGAGAAATCTGTTGGAAAGTTTCCTCATGTCAGCACGTTGTAGGTGTCGCCTCCGGCGCCAACCTTATGTGAATTCTCTGAAAAGCTAATCATAAGCATATCACAGCATCAGCTTCCTGTCGGTTAAATTTCGCGTCTGTAGCACGTCATCTTCGTGGTGTAGCAATTTTAATGGCCAGTAGTGTATAAGGGGCAGTCAAAAGGAAACGAGACAAGATTACACTGAGGTGACCAAAGTCATGGGATAGCAATATGCTCATATACAGATGGCGGTAGTATGGTGTGCACAAGATGTAAAAGGGCAACGCATTGGCAGAGCTGTCATTTACACTCAGATGATTCACGTGGAAAGGTTTCCGACTATATTATGGCCGCAAGACGGGAACTAACAGACTTTGAACGTGGAATGGTAATACCGTGGGACATTCCAGATCGGAAATCGTTAGGGAATTCAATATTCCGAGATCCACAGTGTCAAGAATGTCCCAACAATACCGTATCTCAGACACGGACAACACAGTGGCCGACGGCCTTCACTTAACGACCGAGAGCAGCGGCGTTTGCGTAGAGTTGTCAGTGCCAACAGACAACCAACACTGCGTGAAATAACCTCAGAAATCAATGTGTAACGTACTTCTAACGTATCCGTTAGGACTGTGCGACGAAATTTAGCGTTAATTGGCTATGGCAGTGGACAATCGACTCGAGTGCCCAACAGCGTAATATCGCCTGCAGCGCCTCTCCTGGGCTCGTAACCATATCGGATTGACCCTAGAATGAAAATCAGTGGCCTGATCACATAAGTCCTGATTTCAGTTGGTAAGAGTTAATGGGACGGTTCGAGTGTGGTGCAGACCCGACAAAGACATGGACCCGAATTGTCAACAAGCCACTGTGCAAGCTGGTAGTGGTCCCATAATGGTGTGGGCTGTATTTACATGGACTGGATTAGGTTCTCTGGTCCAGTTGAACCAATCACTGACCGGGAGTGACATGTTCGGCTACTTGGAGACCATTTACAGCCATTCAAGGACTTCATATCCCCAAACAACGATAGAGTTTTTATGGGTGTCAGTGCGTTATGTCACTGGGCCACAATTGTTCTCGATTGGTTTGAAGAACATTCTGGACAATTAGAACCACAATTAGAGCCAAAATTAGAGCCGCTAAAGCGGAGTTATTGAACGCAGTTTCCCGAAATTCCTTCACCAGGGAAGATGAATGGAATATTCCAGAATTTGAAACACGAACAGCTGCTAGCATGAGTTTCTTAGAAGTAGATACCTTAGGGGTTGCGAAGCAACTCAAATCGCTTGATACGGGCAAGTCTTCAGGTCCAGATTGTATACCGATTAGGTTCCTTTCAGATTACGCTGATACAATAGCTCCCTACTTAGCACTCACATACAACCGCTCGCTCACCGATAGATCTGTACCTATAGATTGGAAAATTGCGCAGGTCGCACCAGTGTTTAAGAAGGGTAGTAGGAGTAATGCATCTAACTACAGACCTATATCATTGACGTCGGTTTGCAGTAGGGTTTTGGAGCATATGCTGTATTCAAACATTATGAATCACCTCGAAGGGAACGATCTATAGATACGTAATCAGCATGGTTTCAGAAAACATCGTTCTTGTGCCACGCAGCTAGCTCTTTATTCGCACGAAGTAATGGCCGCTATCGACAGGGGATCTCAAGTTGATTCCGTATTTCTAGATTTCCGGAAAGCTTTTGACACCGTTCCTCACAAGCGACTTCTAATCAAGCTGCAGGCCTATGGGGTATCGTCTCAGTTGTGCGACTGAATTCGTGATTTCCTGCCAGGAAGGTCGCAGTTCGTAGTAATAGACGGCAAATCATCGAGTAAAACTGAAGTGATATCAGATGTTCCCCAGGGAAGCGTCCTGGGACCTCTGCTGTTCCTGATCTACACTCCAGGAAATTGAAATAAGAACACCGTGAATTCATTGTCCCAGGAAGGGGAAACTTTATTGACACATTCCTGGGGTCAGATACATCACATGATCACACTGACAGAACCACAGGCACATAGACACAGGCAACAGAGCATGCACAATGTCGGCACTAGTACAGTGTATATCCACCTTTCGCAGCAATGCAGGCTGCTATTCTCCCATGGAGACGATCGTAGAGATGCTGGATGTAGTCCTGTGGAACGGCTTGCCATGCCATTTCCACCTGGCGCCTCAGTTGGACCAGCGTTCGTGCTGGACGTGCAGACCGCGTGAGACGACGCTTCATCCAGTCCCAAACATGCTCAATGGGGGACAGATCCGGAGATCTTGCTGGCCAGGGTAGTTGACTTACACCTTCTAGAGCACGTTGGGTGGCACGGGATACATGCGGACGTGCATTGTCCTGTTGGAACAGCAAGTTCCCTTGCCGGTCTAGGAATGGTAGAACGATGGGTTCGATGACGGTTTGGATGTACCGTGCACTATTCAGTGTCCCCTCGACGATCACCAGTGGTGTACGGCCAGTGTAGGAGATCGCTCCCCACACCATGATGCCGGGTGTTGGCCCTGTGTGCCTCGGTCGTATGCAGTCCTGATTGTGGCGCTCACCTGCACGGCGCCAAACACGCATACGACCATCATTGGCACCAAGGCAGAAGCGACTCTCATCGCTGAAGACGACACGTCTCCATTCGTCCCTCCATTCACGCCTGTCGCGACACCACTGGAGGCGGGCTGCACGATGTTGTGGCGTGAGCGGAAGACGGCCTAACGGTGTGCGGGACCGTAGCCCAGCTTCATGGAGACGTTTGCGAATGGTCCTCGCCGATACCCCAGGAGCAACAGTGTCCCTAATTTGCTGGGAAGTGGCGGTGCGGTCCCCTACGGTACTGCGTAGGATCCTTCGGTCTTGGCGTGCATCCGTGCGTCGCTGCGGTCCGGTCCCAGGTCGACGGGCACGTGCACCTTCCGCCGACCACTGGCGACAACATCGATGTACTGTGGAGACCTCACGCCCCACGTGTTGAGCAATTCGGCGGTACGTCCACCCGGCCTCCCGCATGCCCACTATACGCCCTCGCTCAAAGTCCGTCAACTGCACATACGGTTCACGCCCACGCTGTCGCGGCATGCTACCAGTGTTAAAGACTGCGATGGAGCTCCGTATGCCACGGCAAACTGGCCGACACTGACGGCGGCGGTGCACAAATGCTGCGCAGCTAGCGCCATTCGACGGCCAACACCACGGTTCCTGGTGTGTCCGCTGTGCCGTGCGTCTGATCATTGCTTGTACAGCCCTCTCGCAGTGTCCGGAGCAAGTATGGTGGGTCTGACACACCGGTGTCAATGTGTTCTTTTTTCCATTTCCAGGAGTGTATATAAATGACCTGGGTGACAATCTGAGCAGTTCTCTTAGGTTGTTCGCAGATGATGCTGTAATTTACCGTCTAGTAAGGTCATCCGAAGACCAGTATCAGTTGCAAAGCGATTTAGAAAAGATTGCTGTATGGTGTGGCAGGTGGCAGTTGACGCTAAATAACGAAAAGTGTGAGGTGATCCATATGAGTTCCAAAAGAAATCTGTTGGAATTCGATTACTCGATAAATAGTACAATTCTCAAGGCTGTCAATTCAACTAAGTACCTGGGTGTTAAAATTACGAACAACTTCAGTTGGAAAGACCACATAGATAATATTGTGGGGAAGGCGAGCCAAAGGTTGCGTTTCATTGGCAGGACACTTAGAAGATGCAAGTCCACTAAAGAGACAGCTTACACTACATTCGTTCGTCCTCTGTTAGAATATTGCTGCGCGGTGTGGGATCCTTACCAGGTGGGATTGACGGAGGACATCGAAAGGGTGCAAAAAAGGGCAGCTCGTTTCGTATTATCACGTAATAGGGAAGAGATTGTGGCAGATATGATACGCGAGTTGGGATGGAAGTCATTAAAGCAAAGACGTTTTTCGTCGCAGCGAGATCTATTTACGAAATTTCAGTCACCAACTTTCTCTTCCGAATGCGAAAATATTTTGTTGAGCCCCACCTACATAGGTAGGAATGATCATCAAAATAAAATAAGAGAAATCAGAGCTCGAACAGAAAGGTTTAGGTGTTCGTTTTTCCCGCGCGCTTTTCGGGAGTGGAATGGTAGAGAGATAGTATGATTGTGGTTCGACGAACCGTCTGGCAAGCACCTAAATGTGAATTGCAGAGAAGTCATGTGGATGTAGATGTAGATGTAGAGCGAATGATTTGGCCACCCAGATCGCCCGACGTGACTCCCGCAGAACATTTATGAGACATAATAGAGGTCAGTCTCCTCCTCCCATTCTGGGTGCTTCACTTTTTTGTCAGACGGTGTGGTATCTTGTTTTGGCCTTCATCCATGGTTCACAAATTGTAATGTGTGAAAAGGGCAAGCTGTGTTTCAAACGAGCTGATTTCTGGATAGAAGTGTTTCTCTCTCTAGCAAACTCATTGTATTCACCGTTAGAATATGCTGAAGGATCCAGAACCAGATTCAAATTCAGATGTTTGTCTGTAACTTTGCACATCAGTTCCTTCACCCTTCTTATCTAGGCTACGTGAACCACTTGGAACTCTTTACCGTGGGAGAGCCACAGTAAGTGTGAGCTGAGAGAGGGGCCAGTGCTGCAGAACCTTCTCTGTGGAACCAAATTGGATTTCCATCAGGATCTGGTCCTCATTCGTTTGCAAATGGTTCAGTCGCTTTTCTGTTCTATTAATAATTATTTCTATGTCATCCATTTAAGAGTTTGTGCAGCGGTCGGTACTATCTTCGTATATGAATAATTTTTTAAATACGAGATTTAAGATTTCGTCCTTCTTTTTGTTGACTTTTACTTGAGCAGTAGATTAATCGACGAGTAATTGAACTGAAGCTTTTGAGCTGGTTAGTGGCTTTACGTAAAGTAGAATCTCCTGAGATTCTCTGAAAGACCATTTATGGTAACGTGTGGCAGTGTTTTTTTTTGTCACTCTTAGCTCTCATTATAGACGCACCTATTGGAAGACGAGTTCATGACCTTATAAAGCGTGCAGGAGCAACATGGATGCGAAAGACAGAAGAGCTCAATGCATGGAGAAATCTGAAGGGGACGTTTGTCCCGCATTGGACCTCAAATGGCTGACGCCGATGAGGATTGGTATACCTCTGTCAACTCTAACATGCTTTTCTTTCTCGTGCCTCACTTAACCGACAACCTCAAGAACCTATGCGGTATGGATTATATCCCCTGAAGGGTAGTGACCGAGGTTCTCTGAACGAAGCCGCCCTCTCCGCTGTCGTGATCACGTACGGAAAGATGTGTTGCCCCTAGTGTTATACACTCCCGCTGGACTTCCGAAGAGACCGTAACAAACGCCAAGCAAAGGGGCTGTCGACGGCCTCACATCTCGGTAGAGCTGCTGCATGTCATATGTACTCGTTACTGAGTACCAAATATTTCACGAAGCGCTATGTACGCCTAGAAATGTTTCATGAATCACACGTTTTCTTGTCCGTATGCAATTCGTGAATTCGTGCGCGACTCGGCGGTTTTCATATTCCTCTGATTCGTTAGCCACAACGGACTCGGAGTGTCTGAAACGTTTCGTTACTCGCATGTCTTCATCTCCACACGCAGTTTGTCGTGCCGACTCGGTAGTTTTAGAATTCCTCCGATTTTTTATTCTCTGCGGGTTTAGTCGGTAGTGACACGTAGAACCGAATGCATTTTGCCACTCGCCACCTTTATTTCTCCTGTGCAGTTCGTGTACTGCTCGGCCAGAGTAGGGAGAACTTCTCTTCAACAAGTTCAAAAGATGTTACTTGAACTGTTAGAGCGACATCATCAGCGTAAATAAATCTCTTTGTCCCTTGCGGGCGGGACTGATCATTTGTGCAGATGTTAAAAAGTATAGGAGCTAGCATACTCCCTTGTGGAAGGCCGTTCTTTACCTTCCTCCATCTGCTCCGCTGACCTTGAAATTCAACAAAAAACCTTCTGTTTTGAAGAAAGCATTCTATCATTTGGGTGAGTTTGTTATCCCCAGTTATGTTAAGCACTTTATTTAGCAATGTGTGTATAACAAAGGTTGTGTAATAGCTCTTCTTTACACTTTGATAAACCTACAATGTTTACAGAGATGATTGTAATGCTAGGCTCTGGTACGAGCCTTTCCCGATTGCTGGATACCATCTTGTTCATCTTATACTGAATGTGTGTTTGTTTCTGGAATGCTGGTATTCAGTTCAGTATTGGAAATCGATTCCAAGTACCTATGCAGGGGCACCACGTGCAGGAATAAGTTTCACCCCCTCTGTGAATGTTGCAAGTGAACTTTATGACTCCTCTGAACTTTGAAGGTCTTCATTGCATAGAAAAGACGTTTGATTGATTAATTACGTCTCCGTTGTGGGTAGTATTACATAAGCAAAATTAATAGCAACTTTCATTATTTTCCTTTCTTATTCTTGTCTAGGTAGTCTCAATTTTTTCACATGAATCCCAGAGTTTACTTTCAGAATCGTTGTCCCGTGAGGTGCCATCAGTGCTCAGGTTGATCTGTAGCAGTAGTTTTAACATAGATATTCTTTCTTCATGGCGAGTCCACTATGACTGAATGTGAGGGAGAACAGGGTTGGACAGCAGAGAGTGAAAATGGCCAAGGTTAGGGATGGCCGGTTCGGAGGAACGGAGATTTTTTGTGATGGAGTCTACAATCTGAGAGAAACGGTGTCACAGATTCACCAATTGGCTCTTGAGAGTGCAATTTTCTATAGTTGATATCTTTTACTTTGAACAAGTAAATGTTAGAATAATGAATCTGAGTGAATACGGTAAATCTAACATAGTCTACATCCATAAACTTGTTGTGACGTACAGAAAAAGAGAAGAGATTTTTATGACGACTAGCATTTGATGAAATATAGGTCGCTAAATAACATATCCCGAGTGCTAGCTACCTCACAAGTTCTTGTACATGACAGGAAAGTGCTAAAAGGCCAGAGCTTATGCTTCCAGACGGTGACGCTGATACCGACAGGTCTTTTCCCAGACCTGATGAAGTGCAGGCTGTTGTTGTTGTTGTGGTCTTCAGTCCTGAGACTGGTTTGATCCAGCTCTCCATGCTACTCTATCCTGTGCAAGCTTCTTCATCTCCCAGTACCTACTGCAACCTACATCCTTCTGAATCTGTTTAGTGTATTCATCTCTTGGTCTCCTTCTACGATTTTTACCCTCCACGCTGCCCTCCAATACTAAATTGTTGATCCCTTGATGCCTCAGAACATGTCCTACCAACCGATCCCTTCTTCTTGTCAAGTTGTGCCACAAACTCCTCTTCTCCCCAATTCTATTCAATACCTCCTCATTAGTTATGTGATGTACCCATCTAATCTTCAGCACTCTTCTGTAGCACCACATTTCGAAAGCTTCTATTCTGTTCTTGTTTAAACTATTTATCGTCCATGTTTCACTTCCATACATGGCTACACTCCATACAAATACTTTCAGAAACGACTTCCTGGCACTTAAATCAATACTCGATGTTAACAAATTTCTCTTCTTCAGAAAGGGCTAAGCACTGGAAAACTCTTTCTGCAGTTCCCCAAGGAGTGGTGACACGTGGCCTGCCTTACCGCCGGCCGGAGTGGCCGTGCGGTTCTAGGCGCTACAGCCTGGAGTCGAGCGACCGCTACTGTCGCAGGTTCGAATCCTGTCTCGGGCATGGATGTGTGTGATGTCCTTAGGTTAGTTAGGTTTAATTAGTTCTAAGTTCTAGGTGACTGATGACCTCAGAAGTTAAGTCGCATAGTGCTCAGAGCCATTTGAACAATTGTGAACCTGCCTTACTGGACTGCCCTCTGGTGATCTGCAAAGATGAATCTCTTCTTTTACTAGGCAGAGCCAGAGAATTTTTTTGGATCGTGCTAGACTTGATTAGTGGTTCAAAAATGGTTCAAATGGCTCTGAGCACTATGGGACTTAACTTCTGTGGTCATCAGTCCCCTAGAACTTAGAACTACTTAAACCTAACTAACCTAAGGACATCACACACATCCATGCCCGAGGCAGCATTCGAACCTGCGACCGTAGCGGTCACGCGGTTCCAGACTGAAGCGCCTAGAACCGCTCGGCCACACCGGCCGGCTCTTGATTAGTGGGATGATGAGTTGATGCGTGAACGATGATGATATGGTATCGTGCCAATTTCTGGACGGGTTAGGATGGGTGTTGCAGTGACAGGTTATTAGGGCTGTCCATGCTGGTGTCGTCGTCTGGCCCCGTATCCGGGCGTCCGAAACATCTAGGACACGTACTGGCACCATTCTTCCTTTGTTGGCTGGGAGGACATGCTGGATAGTTTCTGTGGTTGGACGTTACCCATAAAGTGGACTGTGTAACCCACCTCTTTGAGCAACTTAGTGGTGTTGGTCCATTGTCGCCTAGACTGGAACCGAAGACTGTGGCTATGCCTGCCCCTTGGGAGAGGCGGCGCGGGTGGCCACCTGTGGCGCCGCGGCGCGGGCGTTGCTGGGAGCGACCTTTTGTTGTCTGGGAGCGGCGTGCACTAGCTCTGCCGGCCCGTGCGAGCTGACAGCTCTTCGGGCGGCCTGCTGAGTCCTCAAGACCATCTTTCCTACTAGCCGCGGCCTTTCCGTCTGTGTGGTCACCTAGACACGTCATGGCGTGGTGGCGGCTTCATTCTGCAGACTTGTAACAGCACAACCCGCAGCTATGGACGTCTTGGCTCGCCTTGTACCGCGCGAGTCGGCGTCTGCTTCGGTTCTACTTGTGGCTGTTTAGATTAGATTACATTAGATTAGTACTTGTTCTACAGATCATGAATACGAGACTTCGTAGTGATGTGGAACGTGTCAGGTTAATAAAAGGTGTCTATATATGATATTACATTAGACAAAATATTACATGACACTCAATACTTTTTTTTGTGGGGGTTGTGAAATTACCCACTTACTATATCAAAAAATTCATCTAATGAGTAGTTGCCATTAAGAAATTCTTTTAATTTCATTTTAAATGCTATATGGCTATCTGTCAGACTTTTGATGCTATTAGGTAAGTGACCAAAGACTTTTGTGGCAGCATAATTTACCCCCTTCTCAGCCAAAGTTAGATTTAACCTTGAGTACTGAAAATCATCCTTTCTCCTAGTGTAATAGCCATGTACACTGCTATTACTTTTGAATTCGTTCGGATTGTTAATAACAAATTTCATGAGTGAATATATATATATATATATATATATATATATATATATATATATATATATATAAATTGTGAGGCTACAGTGAAGATTTCTAGCTCTTTAAATGTGTCTGCGGGATGATCTTGGATGAGCTCCAACAATTATTCCGATTACAGGTTTTTGTGCAATGAACACTCTTTTACTCAATGATGAGTTACCCCAGAATATGATGCCATACGAAAGCAGAGAATGAAGCAGTCGTGGTAAGCTAATTTACTCAGATGTATATCACCAAAATTTGCAATGAGCCTAATAGCGTAAGTAGCTGAACTCAAACGTTTCAGAAGATCCTCAGTGTGTTTCATCCAGTTCAACCCTTCATCAATGCATACACCTAGAAATTTTGAATATTCTACCTTAGCTACCGATTTCTGATCGAAGTCTATATTTATTAATGGGGTCATTCCATTTACTGTGTGGTACTGTATATACTGTGTTTTGTCGAAGTTTAATGAGAGCCAATTTGTAGAGAACCACTTAATGATTTTCTGAAAAACATCGTTTACAATTTCACCAGTTAATTCTTGTCTGTCGGATGTGATAGCTATACTTGTATCATCGGCAAAAAGTACCAGCTTTGCATCTTCGTGAAGATAGAATGGCAAGTCATTAATATACAGGGTATTACAAAAAGGTACGACCAAACTTTCAGGAAACATTCCTCACACACAAATAAAGAAAAGATGTTATGTGGACAAGTGTCCGGAAACGCTTAATTTCCATGTTAGAGCTCATTTTAGTTTCTTCCACCTACGCTCAATGGAGCACGTTATCATGATTTCATACGGGATACTCTACCTGTACTGCTAGAACATGTGCCTTTACAAGTGCGACACAACATTTGGTTCATGCACGATGGAGCTCCTGCACATTTCAGTCGAAGTGTTCGTACGCTTCTCAACAACAGATTCGGTGACCGATGGATTCGTAGAGGCGGACCAATTCCATGGCCTCCACGCTCTCCTGACCTCAACCCTCTTGACTTTCATTTATGGGGGCATTTGAAAGTTCTTGTGTACGCAACCCCGGTACCAAATGTAGAGATCCTTCGTGCTCGTATTGTGGACGGCTGTGATACAACACACCATTCTCCAGGGCTGCATCAGGGCATCAGAGATTGCATGCGACGGAGGGTGGATGCATGTATCCTCGCTAACGGAGGACATTTTGAACATTTCCTGTAACAAAGTGTTTGAAGTCACGCTGGTACGTTCTGTTGCTGTGTGTTTCCATTCCATGATTAATGTGATTTGAAGAGAAGTAATAAAATGAGCTCTAACATGGCAAGTAAGCGTTTCCGAACACATGTCCACATAACATATTTTCTTTCTTTGTGTGTGAGGAATGTTTCCTGAAAGTTTGGCCGTACCTTTTTGTAACACCCTGTATATTAAGTACAGCAGAGGACCCAAGACCGAACCTTGCGGCACCCCATTCTTTATTGTTCCGCAGTTTGAGAAATCACCAGTTTTTTGCATATTTTGTGAACTGTTTATTTCAACTTTCTGCACTCTTCCAGTTAGGTATGATTTAAAGCATTGGAGCGCTGTCCCATTCATACCACAGTACTTGTGGCGGGCGTAGGGGCCCTTGTCTGCTGGTCGCGCAGATGATCATCTGACCCAAGTTCAGAGTGTTTCTGCTTTCTTTTGCGTGACCTCTTCTTCTTTCGCGGACACCAGTTCAGGATCAACCGGCAGCTCCGGAAGCTGGCCACATGTTATCACCCGCAGTTCGCGCCCTTTGGTGCGGCGTGGCAGGGTTCTGGCAGGTACGTGTGTCATCCGACAGCGCACACGTGGTGCATCCTTTGTCGTCGGGGCAGCGTCTCGCTACATGCCCCATTTTCTGGCAGTGAAAGCACTGCGCTGATCGCTCCATGTCACAGGGAATCAGTGCGATCGACATTTCGATATGGAGGAACCTCTCGATGGTGAAGATTTCTTCGTTTTTGGTGTGACAGGTGGGGCCCACAAACAGGAACACGAGAGGTCGTGTCCTGTTTGAGTCCACAACGCTGTGGTAGAATCTGCGTTTTAGCACGTGGACCACTTCGTCTGGTGTGACAGGCCAGGAGAACTGCCGATTTTGGCCTTGACAGTTTCTTCAAAAATGGTTCAAATGGCTCTGAGCACTATGGGACTTAACTTCTGAGGTCATCAGTCCCCTAGAACTTAGAACTACTTAAACCTAACTAACCTAAGGACATCACACACATCCATGCCCGAGGCAGGATTCGAACCTGCGACCGTAGCGGTCGTGCGGTTCCAGGCTGTAGCGCCTAGAACCGCTCGGCCACTCCGGCCGGCGACAGTTTCTTCCACCTCGGTTCAGGGGTGGGAAGTTCTTTCATGACGAAGTCGCAGAACTTCTGTGTGGCAGTGTAATAGGGTGTGGTGGTCGTGGTGGATAATGACAGCAGACTGCTGTCAACCTCTGTGGTAGCAGCGAAGTCTCCTTGTGAGGTTTGCTTGGAGCTCAGTCCACGACTTTCCTCCTATACAGCGTAACAGGAGACGTGGAGCTGGCCCTTCTTCTGTTTCTGGCGGTGTGGTGAATCTGGCGGAATACACTGTAGGTGGCCCCTCGTCGAACATCACGCCTTCCATTTCAGTGGAAGAAGTGTTGGAGACGTTTGCGGCGCGTTTTATTTCCGCTGGCTGCATATAATCAAATGGTTCAAATGGCTCTGAGCACTATGGGACTTAACTTCTAAGGTCATCAGTCCCCTAGAACTTAGAACTAATTAAACCTAACTAACCTAAGGACATCATACACATCCATGCCCGAGGCAGGATTCGAACCTGCGACCGTAGCGGTCGCGCGGTTCCAGACTGTAGCGCCTAGAACCGATCGGCCACCTCGGCCGGCTGCATATAATCGCCGGCTTGCCTGTTCTGATGGCGTTGCCCGCTTTGCCTCTTTTCCGGCATGGCGGACCGGTACATTTCAATTTGCTTCTCGTGAGACCGCGCTACCGGGAGCGACTTCACTAGCTGCATGTCACTCCGGTGGCAACGAGCAGCGGACATGCTATGCTTATGCTTCCAGAGTACACAATTAATTCACTTCCAGCTCCTTGTCTGGCTTTCTTCTTGATGTGTTTGGATCCCAAACCCTGGGTCTGGCCCTTTTATTTCGTATTTCAACACACACACACACACACACACACACACACACACACACACACACACACACACACACGCGCGCACACACACACACACACACACACACGTACGTACGTTTCTCACATAGCACTAACCAAAAGCTAATGGATCCTTCCGCATAAGACGCGATTCACCGTCATTTAATCAGTTACTATAATCGCAGAGATGGGATTACATTAGATAAGCTTCGGGCGACATTGCGCGAAGCCGAATTTTTGAAGGCTGTCAATTAATCGTTGGCACTTGGACACCAGAGTCAAAATACAGCAGCCTTTTTCAGTGTAACGGCATAGCTTAGTGGTCAGCGTATAAACATGTCAAATAATGAATAGCAGAGAAAGGAGAAAGCAAAAGGAAAAATTAATATTCCCTCATTGCCAAAAAAGTGTCATATTTTCAACGAAAAATTTAAAGCTTTATTAACTTCCATGTAATTAAATTAAATCTATGTTTAGCCGCATGGTCTAAGGCATCTTGTCAGGGGTCCGCGTGGCTCCCCCCGTCGGAGGTTCAAGTCCTCCTCCCTCGGGCATGGGTGTGTGTGTCGTCCTTAGCGTAAGTTAGTTTAAGTTAGATTAAATTGTGGGTAAGCTTAGGGACCGATGACCTCAGCAGTTTGGTCCCATAAGACCTTACCACAAATTTCCAAAAAAAAATCTGTGTTAAAAATATTAGTATGCTAAAATGCACCCAGACAAGAAGTTAAAGTGTACTCTGAAGTCTCATGACTAATCACTCTAAACAACGGAGTGATTGATTTAACCTACCTCTCAATATGTTTTTTCCCATCTTCCCTTTATTTACGTCTCATTATGCATCAAGTCTCCCTATCAAATTCTTAATAATGTTTAAATTATAAGCCATATCATAACCCTCGCATTGCCCCGATGTTAAATGTCTGTGTCGCTTTTTACACATAAAATAGCTATCAAGTGGAGTCCTCAAAAGCCGGCCGGGGTGGTCGAGCGGTTCTAGGAGCTACAGTCTGGAGCCGCGCGACCGCTACGGTCGCAGGTTCGAATCCTGCCTCGGGCATGGATGTGTGTGATGTCCTTAGGTTAGTTAGGTTTAAGTAGTTCTAAGTTCTAGGGGACTGATGACCTTAGAAGTTAAGTCCCATAGTGCTCAGAACCATTTGAACCATTTTTTTGAAGTCCTCAAAAAATCAAAATAAACTGAAGATTCCACTGCAAACTAGCAACAGTGCAGACCGTCAACCTACTCTCATACATTTGTATCCTATAAAAATTTGTACGCTAGTGACATAAAAATTATTTATTTGCTGTCATTAATCGTCAAACAAAAACTCATACACAATGAGGAAATAAGTCAACAAACGTAAGTCGAAAACTTAACAAAAAGACTGAAACCCCCCCCCCCCCCGAAAAAGAAACAAGGAAAGGTATGCTAAGTCCAAAAACAAAACGAACTCCAAACACCGAAAATGTATTCAATGAAAACGTAATAAAAGAAGAAAGTTTTAAAAGGAAAAACTGAAACGAAAAACAGTGTAACAATTCTTGATAATTTGGGCTATTTGTACGTATACACGAAACTGAACAAAGTTTTATGATTGTTAAAAAAAGGTAGGAGGTCGAAGATTCGAATCTCGAGAAATGCAACGAAATTTCTTGTTTCTATAAATTTAATCAAAAGGCATTGATTTTCATTTTTATTCCATTAAATGGTTTAAAGGTAATGTTTTTATGTCTAATATTTTGTCGTATAATTTACCTCATTTTATTCACTTTTTTATTTGCTCTTAATTTTCTTCCTAGCATTCTTTTCTCGTTTGGAATCTGCCTGTGTGGCCTATAATCTGCAGCCAAGTGCCTACCAGGACTGATCATCGGCTGGTAATGTGGCTTCCCATGTACCGAGTGTGAGGATGGTTTCAGGTAACCAATCTCAGCGAGCAACTGAAGGTTTTTTTTACTGCTAAAACTGAAATTTTGCTGCGGAAGATTGATGTGCAAACAAACAGATTATGAAATTTTTCTGTCTTGGGTTTACTGGTAGAGGCTTGCCTTAAACGCCGTAAACAAATCGATCGTGATTTTAGTTCTGCCGCACATTGTTGATCACCGTTTTTTCGGATGCATTGCACATCGCGAGATTGTGGTTAGGTTAGGACATGCGTTTAAATTCAAGCTACAAAGCCAGTCGTTTGCCGCCGTTCACTCATTGGTCACTTAAAATCAGCTGACAAAACAGAGCTTCGGCCAATTTCGTCATATCGTGAATCGGACGCTTCCAACATTACTCCCGCTGTGTCCGCGCATCACTCACAAGCGAGCGGCAGCCGGCGGCGGAAGTGGATAAACTGCAGCGGCAAGTGACAAACGTTAGTTATCAATTAATTTTAATTAGGCTGTAGTAAATATTTGTTATTTAGTATTTTCATTTCTGTAAAGTTATTCTTATGTTTCTAATGTTTTCATATTCGACTTTTGTATAAACAACAGCACTCTCTGTCCGTAAGTTCAGTTCTCTTCTGTCCGTACATTGGGTTCGTTACAAATATGTGTTGATTGATGAACCTGCTTTTTCGGTTTTGACTTGATTGTGGTTATGACATGACAAAATTACGAGACATTGACACACAGCAGCTGTCAAAATATGGTGTATTAAAGAGCGATACATTCGCCACCAGCGGTTCGTGCTGTGGTGTTAGTAGAGGATATTCAGTGATGTCGCCCGCAACAAAAAGAATAATGAGATAAACACACACACACCCACCCACCCACCCACACACACACACACACACACACACGTAGACACATATACACGCACAGTATATCGACCGTCTATTACTGTCATATACCAAATAGTATTTAGGTTCTGTCTGCTGTTTCTTTTTTTCTTTTTTTTTTTGTTGTTGTTGCAAATTGTGTTGCTGTTACTGCACGTATCATGTTTACAGTTCAGTGGTTCATACGTATATTATTATTATTATTGCTGTTGCAGTGCACGAAACCTGTCGTAACTTAAGTTCAGCGTAGTGAGATCGCCAATCCATTGTAACCGCGGGGGACATTTCATTTCCATGTACCTCATTCACTTCACGGTCACATCTGACTCATTATTATGTGGACACCTGTAACACACAAAGCTACGCCCCCCCCCCCCCCCGCTTCCCCACCCCTAATTTACCATTCTTCCAGATGACTTCACGGGAAAATATGCAAGGTTGCAGCTCAAGTGTCTTCGTGACAGAAAAATGCAGGTGTTTTCTGGGTCTTTTGAGCTCGTGCACATGTGCTACACAGTCGCAGATCATCCAAAAATATTGCCCCGGGCCCCAGCCGCAGCTGGACAGGTGTGGGTGGCGCCCCTGGTCGCGCCTCCCCTACACCCACACCCAGCCGGCAGCTTCATATCGATTAGGCACGGCGAGACCATAAATCAATACCCATCTCCCGGACTGTGCGCTTTACTGCGGATGCTGTCTGTCGAAAAACAAATCGCAGCACCAAAAAATAATTAATGTAGAGTAATGATATTTCTACGGTACATTTATTTAAATGATTAACATTGCAAGACCACAGATTAATGTAAGCGTGAGGTACGTCATTGCAAATGTGAAGTGCTGGTTCATTAACAACCGGTGTACCAGCTATAATGTTGAATGCAAGCATGCAAACGTACATGCACTGTGTTGTACAAGTACCAGATGTTTGTGGGCTGGAGTTCCATGCCTGTTGCCCTTGGCCGGTCACTACAGGGACGGTTAATGCTGTTTGCGGATGAAGCTGGTGTTTCCGTCCGAAGATGTCCCATATGTGCTCGACTGGAGACAGACGTGTTGATCGAATAGGCCAAAGCAGCATGCTGAGACACAGTAGAGCATGCTGGGTTACAACGGTGAATGTGGTCGAGCGTTATCCTGTTGGAAAACACTCCGTGTAATGCTGTTCATGAATGGCAGCGCAACACGTCGCCAGACTGACGTACAAATTTGCAGTAGGGTACGTGGGATAACCACGAAAATTCTCCTGCTGTCATACGAAGTTGCACCCTAGACTATAACTCTTTAAGTGTAGGTCCAATGGGTCTAGCATGCAACGGGTTGGTTGCAGGTCTCAACTGGCCTCCATCTAACCAACATCACTGATAGTAGAAAAAATAAAAGACGCAGCAAATGAAGAGCTAATAAGGGAACACAGACGTATAAAAAATAAGCCTAACAGAAAGTGCAAAATGGTTAAGTAGGAATGGGAAGAGGAAAATGCAAGGCCATAGAACTAGAGGAAAGATAGACACCGCCTATACGAAAATGAAAGAGGCCTAAAAAAAAAAAAAAAAAAGCAGCTGCATTAATATCTAGAGCTCAAATGGAAAACCAGTACTAAGCAAAGAAAGGGAAGATGAAAGGTGGAAAGAATATATATATATAGGGGCTGTACAATGGAAATGAACTCGAAGGTAATATTATAGGAAGGCAAGTGGACGTAGATGTGGATGAGATGGGAAAATTTGATGGATCGCTGAAAGAATTAGGTCGAAACAAAGCTCCTGGGTTAGACGACATTCAATAAGAACTGTTGATATCTTTGGGAGAGTTAGGCATGACAAAACTAAGGCGAAATACACTTAGACTTCAAGAAGAATGTAATAATTCCAATCCGAAAGAACGCTGGCACTGTCAGATGTGGAAAATTACCGAACCATCAGTTTAATAAGTCATTGTTGCTAAATACTGACACTAATTATTTACAGAAGAATGAAAAAACAGGTAGGGAAGATCAGTAGAAACAGAAGTACAACTTCAAACAGCCAAGATTGCTATTGTACAGCATTTATTGTGATAACCGGTTCCAGCAAACTACGTTCTCATCATTAGATCTGTAAAGCATAGATCAACATATTTAAGCACGCTGTGAGCAGATGTAAAGGAGTGTAGTACAATTTTACGTAAACATGGACTATACCATGGAATACAACACACCATCTGCAGTACAATTGTGATAACCGGTTCCAGCAAACTACGTTCTCATCATTAGATCTGTAAAGCATAGATCAACATATTTAAGCACGCTGTGAGCAGATGTAAAGGAGTGTAGTACAATTTTACGTAAACATGGACTATACCATGGAATACAACACACCATCTGCAGTACATTTCACTCAATCTTGGTCAAATAAATGTTATATTGTATCATATCACAGAACAACATTTCATGAATATGAGAAAATAATATATCAGCAAGTCAAGTACAAAGTAACTGCTACACAAAACAACGTATATATTTCACTGATTATATAAGCTCATGTTCATGCAATAGCAGAATAAAGACTGAGATTTTCAAGTAAACATTATAGACGTTACAACCAACCACCAGGTGGCACAGTGGTAGAAGTCACAAAAAAATATGTAATGTTACTTTATACAAATCACAATATTTACATTATCAACATGTAGCTCGACGTTTAGTTTCTAGGATGATGCTCGAGGTCTTGGTGTGAAAGACACGGATGACTAGACCACAGGAATATATCGCGTAATCCTGTAACTTGGTATCTAATACGATAAAAATAAACCTGCTATATAACATAGTCATCACAGCTATACAAATAGGGCGATGTAACTTGCAATACACAATTCACACTTAAATTTGTAGCTCTATATTAGTTACTGGCATAGTGCTTGAGGTCTAAGAGTGAAATAGAAACTGACAGGGAGAAACTGAAAGAATAGCATAGTCCCAAAAATTGTAATATCGTAATATTTAATACTTCTATTTAATAAACACCAAAAACAAAATGTGACCAAGAATGTCACAACCTAATAGTTTGTCGCCCAAAGTCTATTTGATATGTGACGTAAGTGCATAAAATAATGTTCGAGGCCAAAATGTTACGGTGAATATTTTCAGGAAAAACAATGTCTTTCCAGTGTGGGCTTTCCACAATTCTAATGTGGAGACGTCAAATTTGGTGGAATTATAGAAGCGCATCATTTTGACGAGATAAATACAAATACAGTTTACATTAGAAATGGAAAGACATAATGCCATAAGTTATATGGCTATCACCATTAAGAAACAGAATGTTAAGCATACCTTCAGCATATTTCGGAAACCGACGAATACTGATGTGCCGGCCTTTGTGGCCGTGCGGTTCTAGGCGCTTCAGTCTGGAACCGCGTGACCGCTGCGGTCGCAGGTTCGAATCCTACCTACGACATGGATGTGTGTGATGTCCTTAGGTTAGTTAGATTTAAGTAGTTCTAAGTTCTAGGGGACTGATGACCACAGATGTTAAGTCCCATAGTGCTCAGAGCCATTTGAACCACTTTGAATACTGATGTGATTATTAACGCTTCTTCATGTCGTCTATTGCGTTATAAGACAGCTTATTGTAACACAACGTTATACAGAATGTTAAACTTACCATTGGATGCTAAAGGTGCAGAACAGGAATTGGCAATACTAAAACATATTGCTGCAGCTCAGGGCTTAGTCGAAGAGCTTTATGGAAAACCAAAAAACAAGTCAAGTAAAACTAACAAGTATAGTTTTACTTCAGGTCAATGCAAAAAGCTAAACCCTAAATTAAAACAGGACAAAACCGAACGGCACTTCTGGAAGTCAAATTTAATTGCTGCATTTAAAACTTCCAATACGCTGAAGTCGAAGTGAATACCACAAAATTGAGATGAGTGATGGCAAATGTAATAGAACGAGTGTTTACAAATTAAATCGTGGCGAGTGCAGTGGGTTTTATGTGGGACAGGCGGGACATCATTTATTACCTCATTTAAGGTGCATAGTAGTACTCGTAATAAAGTCATTTTCGGAGATCATCTTAGACACAGCAAGCAAAACGACTTTTCCCAAGGAGGAAAGATTAGAAACCTTAGAAAAGCTACAATTCTGAAGTTATAGGAAAAGATCTCTGAATAATTTACTGAACGACTATTTAGAATCTAATGAGAAAAGTTTTCTATTTCTATTTTTGATTAGAATTGTGAAAACTCCGCACTGGAAAGACACTGTTTTACCTTTTGCTTTGACGATATTCATCGTAAAATTTCGGCCTCGAGCATTATTTTATGCACTTATGTCGCATATCAAATAGACACTGGGCGACACTCTATTATGTCGTGACATTCCTGGTCACATTTTGTTTTTGGTATTTATTAAATTACAGAACGTACAGAAATATTAAATATTACGACATGACAATTTTTGGGACTATGCTATTCGTTCAGTTTGCCCCTGTCAGTTCATTTTTCACACTTCGACCTCGAGCACTATGCTAGCAAGTAAACCTCGAGCTACAAGTTTAAATGTGAATTGTGTCTAGCAAGCTACTTGGCCCAATTTGTATAGCTTTTATGACCATATTATATAGCAAGTTTATTTCTATTGTATTAAATACCAAGTTGCAGGACTACGCTAGTTCTTCCTGTGGCCTTGTGCCTATCATACCAAGACGTCGAGCACCCTGCCAGTACCTAAGCGTCGAGCTACACATTAATAACGTGAATATTTTGATTTGTATAAAGTCAGCTAAGTGACTTCATTATATAGTTTCTGTGCTTGTAACGACGTGTTTGTGGTAGTTACGAGTGGAACACTTGATGTTCCCTTTGTAGGTCCTCTACGTATGCTTAACTATACCGAGGTACCGAACAACAGTGTATGGTTGTCGAGGCTTTATGCTGCCTGTATATTATTACATGTATAATTTCACCGCATTTGTTTTTATAAGACGAACAAGCCATATAACTGACTTCACTACGTGCGTATTTAGTTTCTATTTTATATAATGTTTTAAAATTATTACAACAAAATAAGTGTAACGAACTCGTATTTAGACTATTTATTGTATGTCTTTAGTGTAGCGTTCTTGGATTTTTGGCTTGTCTTAATACTTTATATGACACGACGTTTTTTTTTTTTTTTTTTTTTTTTAGCTACTACCACCGCTGAGCCACCTCTGTAGTGTAGCGTTCTTGGATTTTTGGCTTGTCTTAATACTTTATATGACACGACGGTTTTGTTTTTTTTTTAGCTACTACCGCTGAGCCACCTGGTGGTTGGTTGTAAAGTTTATAATCTTTACTGGAGAATCTCAGTCTTCAGTCTGCTAATGTACGAACATAAGTTTGTATAATCAGTGCAATACGTACACTGTTTTATGTAACAGTCATTTTATGCTTGGCTTGCTGATATACTACTGTTCTCATGTTCATTAAATCTTATTCTATGATATGATACGATATAATGTGCATTTGATCAAGACTGAGTGAAATGCACTGCAAAAATTTGATTACAATGTGTTTGAATATGTAGGTCTATGCTTTACACATCTGATGATGGCAACGTAGTTTGCTGAAACCGGTCATCACAATAAATGCCGTAAAATAGCTATCTTGGCTGTTTGAAGTTGTATTTCTGTTTCTACATTCGTGTAGATCGCCCCCTAATTGGTAATGTCAATCATATATGGGAAAATCAGTTTCCGGGAAAATGTAGAAACACGAGAGAAAATAGTGACACCACGTCTTATATTACAAGACAGTTTAAGGAAAGGCAAACCTATGTTTATAGGAACCATAGACTTAGAGAAGCTTTTGAAATTCTCAGGGTAGCGGGGTTAAAATACAGGGAGCAAAAGTTTATTTATAACGTGTTCTGAAACCAGACGGCAGTTACAAGAATCGAAATATATGAAAGGGAAGCAGTGGCTGAGAAGGGAGTGAAACAGCGATGTGGCCTTACTCCGATGCTACTCAGTCTGTACACTGAGCAAGCAGTAAAGGAAATGAAAGAGAAATTTGGAAAACGGATTAAATCTCAGGGAGAAGACATAAAAACTTTTGAGATTTGCTGATGACATAGTAATTCTGACAGAGACAGCAAATGTCTTGAAAGATCAGTGTAACGGAACGGAGGGTGTCTCCAGAGGGGGATATAAAATGGACCTTAACGAAAGCAAAACAAGGGTAATGGATGTAGTCGAATTAAATCAGGAGATGCTGCGCGAATTAGATTAGGAAATGAGAACTAAAAGTGGTAGACGAGTTTTGCTAGTTGGGCAGAAAACTAAATGGTGATTGCCGAAGTAGAGAGGATATAAAATATAGACTGGCAATGGCAAGAAAAGCGATAAGAAGAGGATAGAAGTTTCTGAAATGTGGAAATGTAGAAGAATGCTAAAATTAGATGGGTAGATCGTGTAACTAATGAGGATGTAATGAATAAACAGTGGGAGAAAAGAAATTTTTGGCACAGCTGGACTAAATGAAGGGAACGGTTAAACGGATGCATTTTGAAACAGGCTGTTCCAGAAGGAGTATCCCTCTCTCAGACAGCTTGGCGCAAGCTGGCACAACAAAAAATGGTTCAAATGGCTCTGAGCACTATGGGACTCAACTTCTGAGGTCATTAGTCCCCTAGAACTTAGAACTAATTAAACCTAACTAACCTAAGGACATCGCACACATCCATGCCCGAGGCAGGATTCGAACCTGCGACCGTAACGGTCTCGTGGTTCCAGACTGCAGCGCCTAGAACCGCACGGCTACTTCGGCCGGCCTGGCATAACAGTGCCCGCCTGCCGAGTGTGCGCGAACTGTGCACGGGGGTGCAGTAAAGGAATCTGCTTCACGCTTACAGGGATGGGAAACAGTTCGCGTGTGAATCGTGAACACTGTATGTAATAAAACCGGTTACGAGGAGGCTATGACCAAGTAATTCATTGTAGCAGGATGTGTGTGACAGGAAAAATTCAGTCCAAGTGAAAAATAGTAACATTTTGTTACGTTTGTGAAACAAGACATTTCTTTTTTATTACAAGAGACGAAAAATTAGGAGTGAGGCCTGTTGCTGCTGCAGGACGCAGAACACTCTTCAGTGCTGCGTCATGGAGCTGCACATTTCTGCAGTTTTTATGCTCTTTATAACATTTGTTCACAACAATATGCAGAGCCAAGCATAGAAATAATATTAGCTACGTTTCTGTGTAGCTTCATAAATTCTTCGGCTTTAACATCACGATACCGTCTTAACAAACTGGTTGTGTTGTAATATCTTACCTTGAGTAGAGTGCAGTTCGTAAATCAGTGATTTCTAACCGTATTTCCGAAGGCACAGTATCAGGTGCAGCGGAAAATGGCGCCCTAAATAATTTGGGTTGATTTTATAGGTTAGATAGATCTCTGGAAAGGCTGACGGAGTTGCACAATATTTTGTTGATAAGCTGTGAAGTCTCGAGGTAAATGTAGCAATGAAAACGCTAGATATCGTGTAATCAAACAGACGTAGTTTGACAATGAATACGTTTACTATGTCATACATACTAGGAACAGCAGAACCTTTCCTTGCAGTGCGAAATTTAATCGATTTAAGCGTACCGTGATAGCAGTGAGAAAGGCCAAGTCTGCAAGCCATTTGACGTGACTGTGTGCTGGCTGCGTCTCTTCTTTCATTTCTATAAAGAGGGCGATTTCCTTCCGAATGGCAAAAAATATGTTGAGAACTTCGCCTCTACTAAGCCATCGTACCGCACAATGATAGGGTACGTCACCATTTGCTGCTGCGGGGTCTTGCAAAAATCTTCATGAACTGGCGCCCTACAAAATTCACTCATTGTACCACGACCTTCTTGACGTCGCCATATTGCACACTTTCTGCGCAAAGAACCTCCTGGTGGATAAAACAGTGTATCCAGAATGAGATTTTCACTCTGCAGCGGAGTGTGCGCTGATACGAAACTTCCTGACAGATTAAAACTGTGTGCCGGACCGAGTCTCGAACTCGGGACCTTTGCCGAGAGGTTCACAGGAGAGCTTCTGTGAAGTTTGGAAAGTAGGAGACGAGGTACTGGCGGAAGTAAAGCTATGAGTGCGGGCCGTGACTCGTGCTTAGGTAGCTCAGTTGGTAGAGCACTTGCCCGCGAAAGGCAAAGGTCCCGAGTTCGAGTCTCGGTCCGGCACACAGTTTTAATCTGCCAGGAAGTTTCAAAACACTATGCACTTGGCACGATGCGTATCCATGTTTAGGAAATGACGAGAAGCTGATTGCTTGGAGAAGCAAGCTCCCTCAAATTTTCTTACCTCTCCTGGCGTTAAGCACTATGCGGCGACCAGAAAACAGAATTTGAACAGAGGTCACTGCATGCCACTTCTTGCAATGATTGTAGCTTGCTCGGAATGCTGCATCAGTTGAATGCTCTTCCTTGTCAACTATCTAAAATTACTTGAAAGACATCATAGTCGCCGTTGACTGTATGAAATATTTATTATTACGATTGCAATTTCGGCCATAGAGCCATTTTCAGGTAACACTGCAAAAGTTACCTAAACACAAAAAAATTAAGCACAGGGTCTATATACATAATTAAACAAACATTTCTTTAAGATAGTAGCATAATTATAAAAAATGTTGAGAAATGTACATAACTTGCATTCTGCCAGAATATAAGACTATCTTACTTAGAATATATGTCGTGCTGTTAGCAAAGGCACTCGAGTCGGTCTTCTGCTGCCACAGCCCATTAACGCCAAATTTCGCCGCACTGTCCTAACGGATACGTTTTGAGGTTATTTCACGCACTGACAACTCAACGCAAACGCTGCTGCTCTCAGTCGTTAAATGAAGGCCGTGGGCCACTGTTGTTCGTGGTGGGAGGTAATGCGTGAAATGTGGTATTGTCGGCACACTCTTGACACATTGAATCTCGGAATATTGAATTTCCGAAATGGAATGTCCCATGCGTCTAGCTACAGTTGCGACTCCTCGTTCAAAATCTGTTAATTCCCGTAATGTGGCCATAAGTTCTTCGGAAACCTTTTCACATGTATCACATAAATGCAAATGACATTTCCGCCAATGCAGTGCTCTTTTGTACCTTATATACGCAATACTACCGCCATATTTATATGTGGCTATCGCTGTTCCTTAACTTTTCTCACCTCAATCTAACAGACGGAAAGCTGCATAGTGGACAGTTAGTTAGTTGTAGGTCGATACTTTGGCATTCTGTTATTTAAACAATAAAGAAAGCATATGTATGTAAATGTTCACGTAAATCATCGCACATAAAGATCACACTACATATATGAGCCAAAACATTATGACCACCTTTTTAATAGCGTGTTGTTCCACTTTTCAAACTCAATACAACAGGGATTCTGCTTGCGATAGATTCTACACTACTGACCATTAAAATTGCTACACCAAGAAGAAATGCAGATGATAAACGGGTATTCATTGGATAAATATATTATACTAGAACTGACATGTGATTACATTTTCACGCAATTTGGGTGCATAGATACTGAGAAATCAGTACCCAGAACAACCACCTCTGGCCGTAATAACGGCCTTGATACACCTGGTCATTAAGTCAAACAGAGCTTGGATGGCGTGTACAGGTACAGCTGCCCATGCAGCTTCAACACCATACCACAGTTCATCAAGAGTAGCGACTGGCGTATTGTGACGAGCCAGTTGCTCGGCCACCATTGACCAGACGATTTCAATTGGTGAGAGATCTGGAGAATGTGCTGGCCAGGGCAGCTGTCGAACATTTTCTGTATCCAGAAAGGCCCGTACAGGACTTGCAACATGCGGTTGTGCATTATCCTGCTGAAATGTAGGGTTTCGCAGGGATCGAATGAAGGGTAGAGCCACGGGTCGTAACATATCTGAAATGTAGCGTCCACTGTTCAAAGTACCGGCAAAGCGAACAAGAGGTGACCGAGACGTGTAACCAATGGCACCCCATACCATCGCGCCGGGTGATACGCCAGTATGGCGATGACGAATACACGCTTCCAATGTGCGTTCACCGCGACTTCGCCAAACACGGATGCGACCATCATGATGCTGTAAACAGAACCTGGATTCATCCGAAAAAATGACGTTTTGCCATTCGTGCACCCAGGTTCGTCGTTGAGTACACCATCGCAGGCGCTCCTATCTGTGATGCGGGTTCAAGGGTAACTGCAGCTATGGTCACCGAGCTGATAGTCAATGCTGCTTCGTCGTCGAACTGTTCGTGCAGATCGTGGTTGTCTTGCAAACGTCCCCATCTGTCGACTCAGGGATCGAGACGTGGCTGCACGATTCGTTACAGCCATGCGGATAAGATGCCTGTCATCTCGACTGCTAGTTATACGAGGCCGTTGGGATCCAGCACGGCGTTCGGTATTACCCTCCTGAACCCACCGATTCCATATTCTGCTAATAGTCATTGGATCTCGACCAACGCGAGCAGCAATATCGCGATACGATAAACCGCAGTCGCGATAGTCTACATTCCGACCTTTATCAAAGTGGGGAACGTGATGGTACGCTTTTCTCCTCATTACACGAGGCATCACAACAACGTTTCACCAGGCAACGCCGGTCAACTGTTGTCTGTGTATGAGAAATCGGTTGGAAACTTTCCTCATGCCAGCACGTTGCAGGTGTCGCCACCGGCGCTAACCTTGTGAGAATGCTCTGAAAAGCTAATCATATGCATATCGCAGTATCTTCTTCCTGTGGGTTAAATTTCGCGTATGTAGCACGTCATCTTCGTGGTGTAGCAATTTTAATGGCCAGTGGTGTACAAGTCCTTCACAGGATCCCGGAAGTATATGGCACCCGATGTCTACGCGCAGTTCAAGCAATTCGCAAAAATTACGGGATGGTGGTTTACAGGCACGCAGCTTGCTCCCTATATGAGCCGATGGGTACAGATCATGCACATTTGCTGGTCAAGACATCAGTGTTAGTTCACTATAATACCCCTTAAACCACTGCAGCGCGATTCTGATCTTGCAAGATGGAGTTATCCTACTGGAAGATGTCATCGCCGTAGGGGGAGACTTCAAACATGAAGCGATGGAGGTGGTCCGCAATAATGTTGACGTAGTTCACTGCTGTCATGATACCTTCGATTACCACCACGGATTCCATAGAAGCCCAACTCAGTATACCCTGTAGCATAATTCTGAATTCACCGGCCTGCGTCTGTGGCGCGTTGAATGTTTCGTACAGCCATTTGTCTGAATGACGGCGTGTAAGGACCCAACCATCGGCCTGGTATAACAAGAAATGCGATTCATTCAACAGGCGATGCATTTCTATTGATCCGCGGTGGAAACTCATTGATGCTGTGCCCACTGCAATCATAACTGGCGATGTCGTTGGGTCACACAGGAACACGTAGGGGTCGTGTGATGTGGAGCTCCATGATCAACAGTGGCCTTTGAACGGTGTGCTCCGAAACACTTGTGTCTGCACCAGAATTGTACTCTGACGTCAGATCCACCACAGATCGCTGCCTATACTGAGGATCCTGACTTCAGCGTTTTGTGGTGAGACTTGGCCGTCCAATACCACACAGCCTACTCGTTATTTTACCATTCTTCAACGACTTTTAATAGGTGTTCACGATAGTAGAACGCCAGTAGGCGACCTGCTTCACTGTTTAAGATATTCTCGTATCCAGCTGCAACGCTACAATAATGTGTATTTGTTGAAACCTCTTACCTCAGTGGATTTCCGCATTTGAGGCTAGCATCTTCCCTATAATGACTGCCTATTTGTCTCTCTTCCGCTTACATTGTATCCTTGCTTTGCCAAGTGCCTGCACCATCACTAAGAGGCATTCAGTGTCACGGTGGGCAGTGGTCATAACCTTTCTATAATATCTTAATATTTATAGCCTATTAATCCTCGTCCCCATTACTTGTGGTGGCGTAGTTTCGTACTCAGAAAAAAAAAAACAGTGGTTCACATGGCTCTAAGCACTATGGGAGTTAACATCTGAGGTCATCAGTCCCCTATACTTAGAACTACTTAAACCTAACTTAAGCTAAGGACATCACACACATCCATGCCCGAGGCAGGATTCGAACCTGCGACCGTAGTAGCAGCGCAGTTCCGGACTTAAACGCCTAGAACCGCTCAGCCACAGCGACTGGGCCGGCCGTGGTGGCCGAACGGTTCTAGGCACTTCAGTCTGGAACCACGCGACCGCTACGGTCGCAGGTTCGAATCCTGCCTTGGGCATGGATGTGTGTGATGTCCTTAGGCTAGTTAGGTTTAACTAGGAGACTGATGACCTCGGATGTTAAGTCTCATAGTTCTCAGAGCCATTTGAGCCACAGCGACCGGCCGTACTCAGACATATCGCGGACCTATAAACGATGATCTCGCTCAGTAAGGAAAAAAAATTACTCCTTGCAGAGATCGAAATGGATATCCGGCGCGTACTGCTTCGATATTGCAATCTGTAAGATTTTGTTCAAATTTCAGAATACCAGCTAGAATACTGAACGACGGTTACAGTGAAGCGGAAATGGAAGGACGCACGTTTGCACTCAACCATAAAAATCAATAATATTGACGGGTAGAGACCACGCCTTTAAAATGTAGGAGAAACTATGCCAACAGATATGATTATAGCGTTTCCCCCCGTACAAACACGCTTCGCGGATGGACTCCATTTCACATGGGCCAGAACGATCTACCGTTGAGGAAGCCAGAAGAAATCTATGTAAAGTTTCCATATACTATGAATTTTCGCCGGCTGGAGTGGCCGAGCGGTTCTAGGCGCTTCACTCTGGAACCGCGCGACCGCTACGGTCGCAGGTTCGAATCCTGCCTCGAACACGGATGTGTGTGATGTCCTTCGGTTGGTTAGGTTTAAGTACGAGGGGCGTTCAGAAAGTAAGCTCCGATCGGTCGCGAAATGGAAACGACTATGAAAATCCGATAAAGCTTTGCACAGATGTGTTGGGTAGTGTCTCTAGTATAACCCCAGTTAGCATCACGTCGCTCTTCTCATTTCTGAGCTCGCAGTGAGTGCGTAAAGATGTCTAGAAAATAGTGTCTGCCGCCAAATACGAGGGCCTGGTGAGAAATTTCGCCTGAAGCTATGCAGCTAACATTACATAACTGTCGTGCTGTTTCTTCTTCAAGACAATTCTCAGCCGCATTCTGCAGGGGCAATGAAGATGCTCCTGCATCGTTTTCAAATGGAAATGTGAGATTATCCACAATACAGTCCGCAATTGTCTCCCCCTGAGTTTCATCTCTGGTCACATGAACCGCTGTCTTTGAAGACAACATTCTGACACAGACAACGAGGTGTAGGCCAGCTTGGAGAATTGGCGGAAAGCACTGGCGGCTGCCTTCTATGATGAGGCTATTGAAAAGTTGGTACAACGCTATGACAAAAGTCTAAGTCAGAACGGCGACTACGTAGAGAAGTAGCTGAAAGGTGTAGCTAATTGTTACAAGTAAAACATTTCTGATGTTCACTGTGGTTTCAATTTGGCAATCAATCGGAGCTTACTTTCTGAACAGGCCTCGTACTTCTAAGTTCTAGGGAACTGATGACCTCAGATGTTAAGTCCCATAGTGCTCAGAGCCATTTGAACCAATATGAATTTTCATACAAGGAAAAGATATCTCATATGTTGGAGGACACACACGTCTCAATCAGTGTGACAGATCAGCTGTGATGGAGCCCTATGTGGAGAAGGAATGTGCAGTGGGATGTGATAAAACAAAATAGTAAAAGCAAAAAATTATGGGACGAATGGATTTAGGGATCTTCTAACGTACGCGCGGTGGACAATGCAATTAACTAGAATTTAGGATGCAACATTAGCAAGTCAATGATTGTGGCTTTGGCAGCTAAAAGTTTAAAAACTTAAGAACTACAGCGTGTCCTGAAAAATAACATGAGAGGTACAGGAACAGTGGGATGTCATTATTGGATCAACACCTATAAGTGAACATACGCTATGGTAGTCAATTCAATGCTCAAGTGGGGACGAGCATCCACCACGTGACGTAATGGAAAAATGCTATTGGCACTATATACCTGTGGGTCCGCTAATGACAGCGAAATACCCAGGAGCTCAACAGCCTTCTGTCGTTAGCTGGTGTTCACCGGTAGCTGCAAATTTGAAGCTTTCTGTAGTAACACAATAAAATCTGACATTTATTCCTAGACCATTGTACATTATTTTATGATAAACGTTTGACTGATGTACCAGTAAGCAGTCTTAGTACTCAGGCTACCTGTGCCGGCCGGAGTGGCCATGCGGTTCTAGGCGCTACAGTCTGGAACCGCGCGACCGCTACGGTCGCAGGTTCGAGTCCTGCCTCGGGCATGGATGTGTGTGATGTCTTTAGGTTGGTTAAGTTTAAGTAGTTCTAAGTTCTAGGGGACTGATGACCTCAGAAGTTAAGTCCCATAGTCCTCAGAGCCATTTGATTTTTTTGCTACCTGTTGAGAAGTGCACCTGGCTATCACCTGCAGCAACAATTTAGAACTCACTCGTCTCCTTTTCAACGTGACGATGTAACTGTTCATACTGCGCGGATCACTTGCCGAAACACGTTTTATTTCTGTGTTTATGCATTTATTTTAGGTGGAAAAATCAGAGGATCGTGATTCAGAGTAGCGTGGCTTATCGGCGGTGTTAATCTCGATAGTTGCGACCCCAAGTTGAGCATCGGAAGGTCTGCAGTGACTCAGCCTCAGCGGCATGTCTTACGACCTATCTCACGCAGGAAGTACTTAGGTCCGGGTTAATGGTGGCGTGTCTCTACATGGTGTGAATCATGATGCTGAATCGCTGGCAGCCCTCGCGTCACGTGAATCACGCAACAACGTCCAACCGTCCACTGAAGAAGCCCCTGCAGACTATGACTAGAATGAATCAGGCAGAGCTCAGAATGTGTAAAGTTTCAGTTTCCCCTCTCCTGCACTCATTCTGAGGTCAGTGTTCGTAATTAATGCGAGAATAGTCCACAGAACTCTCTTTTTACGTCAATAATGGAAGCTGTTACAAAATACTCATTAAAAAAAAACCATGAATGAGTTATGCAAAATGGTCAAAAATCGATATTCATACAGATGTCGATTTTCTTAATATTTTTGACGTTCTCTCTCAAACGCTCGAGGGCGTGTACTTAAACTTTGGAGTAAATTGTCAGTTGCCACGCTATTTTAGTCGCACACTGTGATGCAACTATTATCAGTACCACAGCATAGATATGTGGGGGGTCATCAAACTTCATCTTCATTGTATGGAAAATATATTTATTCGACCCTCTCTATTATAAATTATAGTGCCAAAGAACACTAGACCTTTAATATGCCCACCGCTGGAGGGAATACAAGACGCAGAAAGAAAAAGTAATGGAAATAGATTGCTGATATGATCGGCCATAACAATGACATTAATAAAGTAAACTAACGATGCCCAGAAATATCAAACGAATATCTATAGATTCAATTATCTAAAACTGCGTACATTTTGGTGCGGAATGGGAGGACTGAAGACTGCTGACTGAATCGAATGGATGTGGCGTTTGGATGAAGAGGATGTGGTTTCATGGATTCCTTACGACGATCGATGACTCTTGGGCAACTCGCCACACACCTCAGATTATGCAACAAAATGCGGTACATAGCTTACAGGTGAAAAACGTTCAAGCTTAACAGTAGGTCAAAGAAACATTGTTGCACCGCTCGGAGTGGACGCGCGGTTTTAGGCGTCATGTCACGGATTGCGCGTCCCCTCCTGCCGCAGGTTCGAGTCCTCCCTCGGGCCAGGGTGTGTGTGTTGTTCTTAGTATACGTTAGTTTAAGTTAGTTTAAGTAGTATGTAAGTCTAGGGACCGATGACCTAAGCAGTTTGGTCCCTTAGCAATTTACACACTTTTGAACATTTGAAACATTGTTGCCAATTTTCGCTCAGAGACAGACAATTTCTCTTCGTCCACGAGACTCAGAGGGCCATAGACACGGGTTCCCAGGTAGATTCCGTGTTTCTTGACTTCCGCAAGGCGTTCGATACAGTTCCCCACAGTCGTTTAATGAACAAAGTAAGAGCATATGGGCTATCAGACCAATTGTGTGATTGGATTGAAGAGTTCCTAGATAACAGAATGCAGCATGTCATTCTCAATGGAGAGAAGTCATCCGAAGTAAGAGTGATTTCAGGTGTGCCGCAGGGGAGTGTCGCAGGACCATTGCTATTCACAGTATACATAAATGACCTTGTGGATGACATCGGAAGTTCACTGAGGCTTTTTGCGGATGATGCTGTGGTATATCGAGAGGTTGTAACAATGGAAAATTGTACTGAAATGCAGGAGGACCTGCAGCGAATTGACGCATGGTGTAGGGAATGGCAATTTAATCTCAATGTAGACAAGTGTAATGTGCTGCGGATACATAGAAAGAAAGATTCCTTATCATTTAGCTACAATATAGCAGGTCAGCAACTGGAAGCAGTTAATTTCATAAATTATCTGGAGTACACAATAGGAGTGATTTAAAATGGAATGATCATATGAAGTTGATCGTCGGTGAAGCAGATGCCAGACTGAGATTCATTGGAAGAATCCCAAGGAAATGCAATCCGAAAACAAAGGAAGCAGATTACAGTACACTTGTTCGTCCACTGCTTGAATACTGCTCAGCAGTGTGGAATCCGTACCAGATAGGGTTGATAGAAGAGATAGGGAAGATCCAACGGAGAGCAGCGCGCTTCGTTACATGATCATTTAGTAATCGCGAAAGCGTTACGGAGATGATAGATAAACTCCAGTGGAAGACTCTGCAGGAGAGACGCTCAATAGCTCGGTACGGGCTTTTGTTGAAGTTTCGAGGACATACCTTCACCGAGGAGTCAAGCAGTATATTGCTCCCTCCTACGAATATCTCGCGAAGAGTCCACGAGGATTAAATCAGAGAGATTAGAGCCCACACAGAGGCATACGGACAATCCTTCTTTCCATGAACAATACGAGATTGGAATAAAAGAGAGAACCGATAGAGGTACTCAAGGTACCCTCCGCCACACACCGTCAGGTGGCTTGCGGAGTATGGATGTAGATGTAGATGTAGACTTTTGACCTGAGGTTACGCTATTAATATTGAAGTCTTCTATTACAAGAGTTGTCAACCTATCGAAAACAAAAGGTGAAAATAACTGTCGCGGGAAATTTGCCTCCCGTGCGGCAAGGACCACTCACACTATGGCTATGACAGACGGTTTTTCAGTTCTTCAGATGAGAAGCTTTGATGTATCCGTCCATACTTCATATACCTGGGATTAGCGGTTTTCACTTATTCCGAAATTTGGAGAACGAAACGAAAGACTTTTGCAAACGACAATGGGTTTCGAGAGGTAACGATAAAGTAGTCGAATGGGCAGATGGAACTCTTCAACGATTTTTCAGTAAAAAGGAAGCTTCATCCAAGGTACACGAAATGCCGATGATTACGTGCAAATGCAACAAACTGTTTTCTAGACATGCATCAGGTTAATGCTAATGTATTGTACCGCACATACAATTCCTCTGCTCTGTATCGCCATCTCATACCTAATCCCAGCGCCCGAAAGTGCCTGAACGGGAATCTGCAGACCGTTTACTGTACTGAAGGGCATGTAGATGGGACGTGTCAGTTTACTTTCAACGACACATAGCATCGTATCACATTCATTGTATTTCGTCATTCTGATCAAAACAGTTTTGGTTTCTATCTAACTTTTCGTGGACAGTCTGCTTTATGACTAACGATTTTTGCCGGCCGATGTGGCCGAGCGGTTCTAGGTGCTTCAGTCCGGAACCGCGCTGTTGCTACGATCGCAGGTTCGAATCTTGCCTCGGGCATTGATGTGTGTGATGTCCTTAGGTTATTTAGGTTTAAGTAGTTCTATGGGACTTCACATCTGAGGTCATCAGTCCCTTGAACTTAGAACTACTTAAACCTAACTAACCTTAGGACGTCACACACATCCATGCCCGAGGCAGGATTCGAACCTGCGACCGGAGCGGTCACGCGGTTCCAGACTGAAGCGCCTAGAACCGCTCGACCACACCGGCCGGCTTAAGTCCCATAGTGCTTAGAGCCATTTGCACCATTTGAACCTAGGTCTTCCAGCCACGTCAGGTGGTTGAAACCCCAGAGCTTTCGACCGAGCTCTACTCGGCCGTTGTCAAGTGGTACATGAGCCGTGTCGCCGTGGTCTCACCGTTATATAGTCGCACTGCTGGCTGTGACGCCACTGGTGCGCTCTTCCTCGCCGACAGTGTTAATTTTTTTCGTCCAGCGTCCGTCGCGCCCGCTTCAATCTCACGATGGCCGGGTTCCAGGCTATGATGAGCTGCGAACTGGCGTTTGTAGATATTTTTATTTCTACCGTTTCTTTTATGATGCTGTACCAAAATCTCTCCGCTCTCATAGGCCCTAATGGCAGATGTTTCGTCGAATAGATTACTCCACAGTACGCACTGTTTGGCCGACGCAGTAGCAGCCATGCTGACATGGTATTTTGTACACACTAGGCGTATTAAGCCCTTAATCATCCTTAAAATGCCTCATTGGCTGTCGTATTTTTACTGGCGGCCTGAACACTAATGAGATGTTGTGTCTCTGCAGGAGCCAGCTAATCTTTTCCGACTCTGTGTCACAAAAAGGCGAAAACGCAAGTTTCTTGTTCTCCTCTTCGGTGACGTTTTCCCTGGGTATCTCATCAGAAACAGCCTGTGGTTCCTGGCGGTGATTGTAGCCGGTTTCCCGGAACATTTTCGGAGGTGGCTTGCTTCTAGTGGCAGATTTTCAGCGTCTGAGGCGACTTAAGCACGGTGGATGAGAGTGCTCAGAACGCCACGCTTTTGTGCCAGGCAGTGGTGGCAAAGAGCGTGCAGATATCGATCCGTATGTGTAGATTTACTGTACACACTGTGGCTGAGTTGCCTATTAGTTTTCCCTCTACTACCGTGTTAAAATTGTTTCTGACGCTGAAAATCTGCGACTAGAACTAAGCCACCTGCGAAAAGTCTTAGAACGACTAGAGAGTACAAAATACCATGCCAATGTTGCTGCTACTACGCCGGTCAAACAGTACATACCGTGGAGCAACACCGGTCGGGACACGAGAGGTGCTGACGTCTACGCTATCCTGAAAAATCAGCTTTAGCAGAACATACTTTAGAAAATCGATACCGAGTTCTATTCGACACATCTGTCATTAAGGCCGGCCGCTGTGGCCGAGCGGTTCTACGCGCTTCAGTCCGGAACCGCGCAACTGCTACGGTCGCAGGTTCGTATCCTGCCTCGGCCATGGATGTGTGTGATGTCCTTAGGTTAGTTAGGTTTAAGTAGTTCTAGGGAACTGATGACCTCAAATGTTAAGTCCCATAGTGCTCAGAGCCATTTGAACCATTTGTCATTAGGGCCTATGAGAGCGAAGGAATTTTGGGATAGCGTCATAAAAGAAGCGGTAAATATAAAAATGTCTGAAAACATGATCAACAAGGACGGCGATTTTACAGTTCGTCACAGCCTCGGACCTAGCCATCGTGAGGCCGAAGCGGGCGGGACGGACGCTGGACAAAAACATTAGCGCTGTTAGCGAGGAAGAGCTCGCCAGTGACGTCACAGCCAGCAGCATAGCTATATAACGCCGAGACCATGGCAACACGGCAGTCATGTACCACTTGACAATGACAGAGAAGAAAGCTCGTAGGATTTTAACCATCTGACGCGGCTGGAAGCCCGAAAAGATTTTATTAATTCTTATCGCTGCGACACAATGCAGTCATACAGCTTTAAGAGTTTTCACATAAGAAATTCGAAGGCATTACTTTTCAGCAAGTCCTCGTAACTGTGGAAATAATGACAGCTGTGGAGTAAATGAACATTATTACAGATAATCTGCATCCTTCTAAGCTTGATGTCTTTTCCACAACAGCGATGACATCTTCCAGCAAGATAACTGTCTGCGTCGCGAGGCCAGAATCCTACTGCAGTGATTTGTGGAGAAAGATAGCGAACTCATGTTGATGCAAGGCCACCAACTGTGCCTGATCTGAACCTAATGGCCGGCCGTTGTGGCCGAGCGATTCTAGGTTCGAATCCTGCCTCGGGCATGGATGTGAGTGATGTCCTTAGGTTAGTTAGGTTTAAGTAGTTCTAAGTCTAGGGGAATGATGACCTCAGATGTTAAGTCCCATAGTGCTCAGAGCCATTTCAACCTAATGGAATACATCTGGAACGCTATCTGACGCCACGTCCACACCTGCGAACTACCGACCCGTTATTTACGCGAATTGTGTGACCTGTGTGTATAGATCTGGTGTCACATACCTCCGTAAACCTACCGAGGACTTGTGGAATCCATGCCACACAGAATCGCTGGTGTATTGTTTTCCAAAGGTAGGCCAACACGCTGCTAAGTAGGCGGTTATTATGTTTCGGCTCATCAATATATATGACAAAGTGTAAGAGAAGCCTGCTATATGTCTTTCAGTTGGAGAATATATTCAGCTACACAAGCACTATGGTCGTAGCTGGCGCAGGACACGACAAGCTGTGGAATCGCCTGGCTATTGTCGTTCAGCCGAGGTGACACATCCTCGCGCTGCTCGTGCAATTACCAAAGACGCTCAAAATACCGCCATCGTGACTCGAACAGAGAAACTGATAGTTGTGCATAGAAAGAGAAATACTTACTACATGAGCGTAACTTCTTCTTCTTCTTCATGCTCGTATTAATCAGCCCAAGTGCTTGAAATTCAAGAAAATCCTCAAGCAGTCAAAAGTGGTCCAGCTGTCGCGACTTCTGTGCCTCGAAGTGACTGTTCTTTAGCCCCACCCAGGGAACGCGTGTAGCTTAAGGAAGGATTCTCCATTTTCCTTATCGAAGGAAACGCTCTTGATTTTGTCTTCAGTTCAAGGGAAATGTGGTTTCCCCTTCCTTACAGTCTAGTGTCTTTAATAACTATGCTATACGGAGCAGTATGTCCATCTGCTGTGAAATGTTTGTTCGCTGTCATTTTTATATATAACTTGCGATGTACTTTTTACTCATCGTTAGCGTCTATCTCACACAGAGTGTAATAAAACACTGCATCTTTCGTGTTTTTAACAAATACATGTTTTATAGTCCTTACCCTAATTATTGCTCAATTGTACTAACCGAATTAGAAAATTACTTCTTTTATGAAGCCGAATGTATGTCGCAAGTTTACGTTTAATGTAAAGAATCACTGCACTTTACTAAATGTGTACAAGAAATACAAAAGTAAAGCAACGGAGTAGGTGGTATTTTTGTATATAAAACCGCTAACCTAAAGTACAACGAAATTTTTACAGAGTACCAACGAGGCATTTAAGATGTACACAAAAGAAGAGCTTTGTCTGATAAATGAACATAAACATATGCAGTTAGTATGAAACATAATTGAAAGCTCTATTGTAGACAGAATCAAACGACAATATTTAAAATTTTGGGTGTTTTTCTCTGCTATTTATTGTCTATCTGATGAGATGTTCTTAAGTGGTACTATTCCCGATGACAGCTAAAGGATTCTAAACACCGAATTCACAATTTCATAAAACAGGATACACCAATGACTACGACCATTGTAACAATTAATGATTTGTTATATTTTCTTATGAAAATAGGTATGTCTGTAACTTTGGGGTCAAACTTTTAACAGTACTCATTTTTCTAACAGCTATAAATGAAATGATTACTCTTACTAATCTTTGCATAAATGTGTAACACTTCTTTACATTCGCAGTTCATTTACAGCATTTACAGATTTATTCATTTGTATGGTATTAGTGTGCAAATTCACACAACAGAAAATGGAACTAAAAAAAATTATGTATTTTCTTCGATATCGCACCTTTAAAGAATGTTCAGTTTCATATCGGCCATAATGCAGTGTCTCGAAATGACTGTATCTACAGGAAGGGGAAAAATGTCTTCCACATAGCGTAGAAAATATATTAAACCCACTTCTGATAAAATGAGCTGTCACTCATTTTCATTTTGAAGATCGATATTTGAGCAATCACTGCGTTCCAGTGAACGTTTCAAGTTGCAATCACTTTTCAAGAAAACTGCTGTTCATAGCTATGAGTTAAATGCACTTCACGGCATTACATGTCTTTACAGATGAACTTCACAAAACTAGATTTTTATGAAACTAGAAAAAAACAATGAGGTCAAACATGTTCGGAGCATAGTGAAGCACTTCATGACAGTTTGTTCAGGCAGTCACGTCACTTGTCGATAATATCAACCATATATGATGGGATTGAACTCCTCTGATTTAAATTCATTATTTACAGCTGCTATTCGGAAGTATCAGACGATGATTATGAAGAAGGTAGAAAGAACTAACAACATATAGCAGACATTCCCCATTCATCGCGAAAACTAAACATTGTTCTCGATAATATCGTTATTAATTCGTATTAAAATGGCAATGACTTGTTGAGTATGTAGCTCCTCACTTCGACAATCAGGCAGCGAGTCAGGAGTAACGACATGCTAAGAGTCGTCAGGCGCATTCTTCTGGTGTTTCGGCAGATACTAGAAATGTAGTTTTTGCATTGTGTAGCTGGAGTCAGCCCAAATAGTTACTCCTCGTCACGCCTTTCATGCGACGCCCAGTGCCAACAGAAAGCATCGTTTTGTTTCTCATAACAAACAAAATTGTTTTTAAAATGGAAATTTACGTGCCAGTTTATAGAGCGTTTCCAAATTAGTCCGATATTCGTTTTATCGATCTGTAGTAACAGAGATGATAATACGCGAAGAATAAAACAGAAATTCAGCAGCGACTTAATAGCGCTGCGTGCTCGTCGGTAGTAGTTAACAGTGGGCCAGCGCAGTTCTGTCGCTGCTGGAGTACTAGCTGCTCTTCGAGTTTTATCGTCCTGTTAATACATATCGATAAAACACATATCGTACTAGACTAATGTGGGACCGCTCTATCGAATGAGTACATAAAATGCCACTTTAAAAATAATTTGGTTTATAACGGGAAACAAATCGACGCTTTCCGTTGACGCTGAGCGTCTCATGATAGAAGTGAGGTACACAATTTGTTTGGGCTGACTCTGCCTACATGATGCAAAAACGAAATTGCAAATATCTGCCAAAACACCAGAGATAATGCGTCTGATAACTATTAGGACAGACACCCTGTATATATATCCTCTTGAATTTTGTGGTCGTCTACTAGTTTAGTTTCGACTTATTAGTTTAACAACTCCACCACCTAACCTTCATGATATTTATAACGACGCAGGATAGATAACTGTATGCATATATTTAATCCTCAAGCCACTGTACAATACATAACGGCGAGGAATTCGAGCTAATATTAGATCCCTGTTCGATTCTGTTTCCCCGCAGTGATAGCGAAATTGAGTTGTCAGTGGGCCTCCTTACTTGTCCTGGTCTCTCTTATCTTATTACCGCGGACCTTAAAGTGAAATGTTACGCACACAGAAGAATCGGTTTCACAATCTAGCTCAACAATACCTTTATTCCCACAGTTCCCAATTAAGTTCCCTGAATATAGCCCAACCATTAGTAACTGAGTGTTTACATTCAATAATGTATTCTGACGTTATTTTGCAGTATGTAAGCAACACAGAAAAGTGCGATATGATGTCAGTCACTTTCCTTCAGGAAAGGAAAGTAAATTGCTTTAACTGATAATGGATCTTTCTTCCGCAGTTAAGGCAGGAAGGACGTTATAGTTAGACTTCCGACGACATCGAGGTCATTATGGGTAGAACGCAAATAAATTTGCAGTGTCCGGGACATCGTTAAATACAAAATATTTACATTCGTCTGAAATGATTCTGAGAAAACATGAGTAACCATGATTGTCACGGTCGGCTCGCGGATAAGTTTTTCATACCCGTAATATACAGATTTGTTACATTTATCTGAAGTCTAAGCTTTCGCGAAGCTTCTCTGCAGCTTTTGCGAGTCCTTTTGCCAGTTAATGGCAGCGAATGGCCATCTTATGGCTAGGTACCGCGCGGGGTGGAGCAAGGGTAAGTCACTGGACTCGCATTCATGAGGACGGCGGTTCAGATCTTCGTACTGTCATCCAGATATAGGTTTCCCGTGGTTCCCTGACTCGCCAAGGATAAATGCTGGAAAAATAGACGACCGATTTTCTTCTATATGCTTCCAATATCTGAGCTTCTGCTCAGTCGCTAATGACCTCGTCGTCGACAGGACGTTCACCCCTAATTTCCTCCCTTATAGAATTGTTGTTCATGTTTGCTGAGATCCGATCCTGATGAGTCGTGACGGTGCCTCCTTTCCCGTGGGTGAAGGGCACGAGGTGGCAAATGTGCAAATACCGCGCGGCGTGCAGAACTGCAGAGAGTTGGGACACTGCACCCGGTTCGCCACGAATCTGCGGGTCTGCGAGTCGTAGATGCACGAGTAATAGTGCAGCGGCGAGGTAGGGTCTGGCATCTTGCCGCGCTGGATACAGGCTGCAGGCGGGGCGGGGGTCGGTGGCGTCGTGGTCGTCGACGTCGTCGTCGTCGTCGTCGTCGCTGGGCTCGGCAGCGGCTGCGCAGTAACGGCTCCAGAAGTGCAGGACGTCGACGACGACACCTGACGCCCGGCCGTGTGTTGAATTGACGGCTCCGTAAGCTCCTTGAAATTCTCTTGCGGCCGTGTTGTCTCGATTTCATCTGAGTCATAATCGAACTCATCCTGATCTGCATAATAGGATTCAGTGGGGTTGTCGTCATAGGTAGCAGGCGTGGAGTCTCCAGAAACGGCCTCTTCAGCGTACCCTTCTGTCGCCTCCGAGGAAACACTCGTACTTACGACTGGGAGAAGTACCTGGAAGTACAACGTGTGTGAAATAAATTTCATATACTACGATTTGTCAGGTTATTGAACTTGTAAAATCTAATGAAAGACGTAAATTTCAGATAAAAGACGTAGAATAACTGAGGTTAGGTTCTTACGTTTCATCCAAATCGATACAATGCTGTGATAAAACCTTGGGCTCGTATTCGATACGATGGCAATTCAAAAACTAGTCCGACCATCTAGAGCAGGCGTCTCCAAACTTTTTAGTCCGCGGGCCACACTGACTCTTCCACGAAGTCATAAGGGCCAAGATCTACCTAGAGGGATTAAAGCACCCTTGATGTGTGTATACACTAAAATCAGATGTGACATGTTGTGGCAAAAAAATGACCAGGAAAATGATGCGGCGCAAGTGAAAAATGTTGACACTCTAGGGATCATGTTATCAGTGTGGTATCTCTGAACAGTAGCATCTTCAATGTCGTATTGCACTGCAATTTTGTAGTCCACTTACAGTCGTTCAGTCCTTTGAGAATTTAGAAAATGGTGTAAAAAACCGGGATTTTAAACGTACGCGCTCCTTCTTTTTATACGGGAAGCACTTAGAGCGGTATTTAGATACTTTCTTCCGAGGCCCCATTATGCAGTACACGCGTCTGCTAATATTTCCTCATTTTCGTTGATGGTGGAAATGAGTTCCCCATTTCTTCATCTGATTTCAATTATAACAGAACAGAATGAATCGTACCAGGCCCGGTAGCGATGCGAAGCCACCCGCCGGCCGCCGCACGCTGATGCAGTAACGAATGATTTCATCGTCACCAGCGTCCACAGCCGACCGCGGAGATAGCGGCAAATCTGCAAAAAAACGATCAGTGCAACTAGTATCTTTTCAAAAGACGAAGCTTCAGAAATTATAGTTTATTTGCCCCATAATGAACAAGAATCACTGTAGTAACGTTTGTTGTCTCTAGATCTTAAAATGAAGAATAAACTACAGTTTAGCACTTTATTTTCTGTGCACACTTTTGGAACATTCTCTTATCTTCAGCTAGCTTATTGTTTAAGTCATGGTCACTGCTGTATTCCAAGTGTGTAGAAGTTTTGTTTTTAACCATGGGTACGTAAGGGTCTATAACGTAACACTAACTGCACCGCTAAAGACGGCTGGAACATTCAGAATACAGTTAATAAATGAACGGTAACGACGTAATGACACCATAACAGCTAAAGATAAGCGAAACATAGCGGAACGAATGACAAGGAAGTAAATGAATAGTAAGAAAGGAGCTGACTGCTACATTTCTTTCTTTCCCCTCCCACTCCCCCCCCCCTTCCTCCTCCCCCCACTCCCCCCCCCCCCCCCCCTGAACCACGGATGTTACCGTGGTGAGTTTGCTTGCGTGCCTCAACCATACAGCTAGCTGTACCGTTGGTGCAACCACAACGTAAGGGTATCTCAGAGAGAGCAGACAAACATGTGGTTCCTTAAGAGGGGCAGCAGCCTTTTCAATAGTTGCAGGGGCAACAATCTCGATGATTGACTGATCTGACCGTTTAACATCAACCACGATTCAATCGTGACAGGGGACTGGAGTTTGATAGTAGGAAAAGGAAGAGAAGGAAAAATATTTGGAGGTTGTGGACTGGGGGAAAGGAATGAAAGACGGAGGTGACAGGTAGATTTCTGCACAGAGCATAATTTAAACATCGCAAACACTTGGTTTAAGAATCATGAAAAAAGGTTGTATACGTGGAACAGACCTGGAGACAACGGAAGGTTTCGCATTGATTATATACATTTAGGAACGAGATTTTAAACTGTAAGATATTTCTAGGGACAGATGTGGACTCTGACCAAAATTTATTTGTTATGAACAGCAGATTAAAACTGAAGAAAATGCAAAAAGGTGGGAAAGTATGGATATGGGACCTGGATAAGTTGAAAGAACCAGAGATTCGTGAGAGTTTTAGAGGGAACTTAGGTAACTATTGAGTACAACAGGGAAAGGAGTGCAGTAGAAGACGAATGGGTAGCTTTGAGACATGAAATAGTGAAGGAAGCAGAGGATCAAATAGGTAAAAAGAGAAGGCATAGTAAAAATCACTGGGTATCACAACAGATACCGTATTCAATTGATGAAAGGAGAAAATATAAAAATGCAGCAAATGCAGCAGGCGAAACTGAATATCAACGTCTAAAACTTAAATTGACAGGAAGCGCAAAAAGGCTAATCAGCTATGGCTATAGGACAACAGGTGAACCACTCTTTCCTAAATTTCTCCCAATAAACCGAAGTCGACTAATCGCTTTCCCTACCACAGTACTTACATGCTCGTTCCGTCTGATATCGCTTTGCAACGTTACGCCCAGATATTAGGACGACTTGACTGTTTCAATCAGGGCACTAGTAATACTGTATCCGAACATTACAGGTTTCTTCTTCCCACTCATACACGTCAACTTACATTTATCCACATTTAGGGCTAGCTGCCATTCATCGCACCAACGGGAAATTTTGTCTAAGTCGCCTTGTGTCTTCCTACAGTCACACCACTCGACGCGCAGGTCGCCGAAGTGGCGTCAAATCGAAAGACCTGCACCAGGCGAACGGTGTACCCGACGGGAGGCCCTAGCCACACGACATTTCCATTTTTACAGTCACACCACTTCAATACCTTACCGTACACCAAGGCATCATCAGCAAACAACTGCAGACTGCTGCCCACTCTGTCCGCCAAATCGTTTATGTACATAGAGGACAAGAGTGGTCCTATCACACTTCCCTGGGACACTCCTGACGATACCCTTGTCTCTGATGAACACTCGCCGTCGAGGACAACAAACTGGGTTCTATTATTTAAGAAGTCTTCGAGCCACTCAAATATCTGCGAACTTATTCCATATGTCCGTACCTTCGTTAACAGCTTACAATGGAGCGCCGTGTCAAATGCTTTCCGGAAATCTAGACATATGGAATCTGCCTGTTGCCCTTCATCCATAATTTGCAGTGTATAAAGTGAAAAATGTTTGGCATCATTTCACCACGGCTCGACTAGACATTGCATCTGGTCCATATACCGCCAGAATTTCACGGTGAATCTGTGTGCAGTATAGACGTGTTGCCTAGAGGAAGCGTTCTGTCCCGTGGACCTTAACTTTGCAGTGTATATGCATTTGACGCACCATTTCACTTCCACCCTGTAATGCACCTGTTATCCGTTCCGCACCGCACAGCTATGTCTGCGGCAAATCCAAAACATGTACTCTCTTCTGACAGTGCGCCGTTCTTGTTGCATAGTGATCTTAGAGTCGAACGGCATGCTATGTAACTAGCTTTGTGGAGCCCCCTTGTATATACACTTCTGGAAATTGAAATAAGAACACCGTGAATTCATTGTCCCAGGAAGGGGAAACTTTATTGACACATTCCTGGGGTCAGATACATCACATGATCACACTGACAGAACCACAGGCACGTAGACACAGGCAACAGAGCATGCACAATGTCGGCACTAGTACAGTGTATATCCACCCTTCACAGCAATGCAGGCTGCTATTCTCCCATGGAGACGATCGTAGAGATGCTGGATGTAGTCCTGTGGAACGGCTTGCCATGCCATTTCCACCTGGCGCCTCAGTTGGACCAGCGTTCGTGCTGGACGTGCAGACCGCGTGAGACGACGCTTCATCCAGTCCCAAACATGCTCAATGGGGGACAGATCCGGAGATCTTGCTGGCCAGGGTAATTGACTTACATCTTCTAGAGCACGTTGGGTGGCACGGGATACATGCGGACGTGCATTGTCCTGTTGGAACAGCAAGTTCCCTTGCCGGTCTAGGAATGGTAGAACGATGGGTTCGATGACGGTTTGGATGTACCGTGCACTATTCAGTGTCCCCTCGACGATCACCAGTGATGTACGGCCAGTGTAGGAGATCGCTCCCCACACCATGATGCCGGGTGTTGGCCCTGTGTGCCTCGGTCGTATGCAGTCCTGATTGTGGCGCTCACCTGCACGGCGCCAAACACGCATACGACCATCATTGGCACCAAGGCAGAAGCGACTCTCATCGCTGAAGACGACACGTCTCCATTCGTCCCTCCATTCACGCCTGTCGCGACACCACTGGAGGCGGGCTGCACGATGTTGGGGCGTGAGCGGAAGACGGCCTAACGGTGTGCGGAACCGTAGCCCAGCTTCATGGAGACGGTTGCGAATGGTCCACGCCGATACCCCAGGAGCAACAGTGTCCCTAATTTGCTGGGAAGTGGCGGTGCGGTCCCCTACGGCACTGCGTAGGATCCTACGGTCTTGGCGTGCATCCGTGCGTCGCTGCGGTCTGGTCCCAGGTCGACGGGCACGTGCACCTTCCGCCGACCACTGGCGACAACATCGATGTACTGTGGAGACCTCACGCCCCACGTGTTGAGCAATTCGGCGGTACGTCCACCCGGCCTCCCGCATGCCCACTATACGCCCTCGCTCAAAGTCCGTCAACTGCACATACGGTTCACGTCCACGCTGTCGCGGCATGCTACCAGTGTTAAAGACTGCGATGGAGCTCCGTATGCCACGGCAAACTGGCTGACACTGACGGCGGCGGTGCACAAATGCTGCGCAGCTAGCGCCATTCGACGGCCAACACCGCGGTTCCTGGTGTGTCCGCTGTGCCGTGCGTGTGATCATTGCTTGTACAGCCCTCTCGCAGTGTCCGGAGCAAGTATGGTGGGTCTGACACACCGGTGTCAATGTGTTCTTTTTTCCATTTCCAGGAGTGTATTTACTCACTAGGGCGACAAGTCCACGACCTCGACTGTTTTCCCATAATTCCCACCTCAATTCCTTGAGCATCTAGCGCACTTTCATGTACACTACTTTAAATGTTTAGACACACTGAAACACTGAAGCCGTGCTCTATACTAGTTCGCACTAGAGGCTTGATAAGGTTTCCTTTATAAAAGCATCGCATTTTCCTTCAAACTTCCGATCATTCACCTTCCCTACTACAGTGATCACTCCATTTCATATCACTTCTTACCTTTACCGCTAGGTATTTAAGCACTACAACAGATTCATAAAGCTTCCTGTTTATTCTGCAAATTGGCATTACCGAGTTCTTTCTCTCGTTGATACACATAGTCTTACATTTATCTCCAAAAAATGTTCAAATGTGTGTGAAATCTTATGGGACTTAACTGCTAAGGTCATCAGTCCCTAAGCTTACACACTACTGAACCTAAATTATCCTAAGGACAAACACACACACCCATGCCCGAGGGAGGACTCGAACCTCCGCTGGCACTAGCCGCACAGTCCATGACTGGAGCCCCAGACCGCTCGGCTAATCCCGCGCGGCACATTTATCTCCAATTAAGGAAATGTGCCATCTGGTAGACCGAATGTAGACATTGTATTTCTGAGTTTTCTTACAATCACCTAGTGACTTTATCTTAAAGCAGACAGACAGCGGTGCTGTTCCCATTCGCCAAATCGTTTATGTATATTGAAAACATCAGAGGTCTTATGCTTCCTTAAGGCACATCTGATGTTCCTTTCGTTTCTTTTGAACATTCTCTGTCCAAAGTAACGTCCTGGATTATATCATTCGGAAGCTTTTCGAGTCACTCAAATATCTGAGGTGGCCGCTGTGGTTGAGCGGTTCTAGGCGCTTCAGTCAGGAACTACGTGGCTGCTACGGTAACAGGTTCGAATCCTGCCTCGGGAATGGATGTGTGTGATGCCCTTAGGTTAGTTAGGTTTAAGTAGTTCTAAGTCTAGGGGACTGATGGCCTCAGATGTTAAGTCCCATAGTGCTTAAAAAAAAAAAAAACTGAGATGATACTTCGTATGGTCGTTTGTTCCTTTCTTGTCAGCAGTGTTGTACAGTATAGAACGTCTTTCGTAAATGGTAACGGGGACAAGTGTATATCCGTGAGTGGTCATTCAGGGTTACGACCAGCATGCATCTTGGAACATTATACAGTACCGTCACTGACTATCTCAATGGCTATGAATTGCAGAAACGTCTAACAACAACGAAAACACCAAAGAAGTTGAAATCACTGTAGGTTGTCTGTTTTATCATGGAAGATGCCTTTATTGCATTACTGGCCAGTTTCAGTCTTTCAGCAATTTCAAATTATAATGTTAGTGATGGGTGTGTCACAACTGTAACCAGTTTCATGCTATGTGGACACATACATGCAATAGCTCATATATGTAAAACATGTTTGTTTTGAGAGTTCTCTGTAAAGTGATCGTAACCACAGTATTAACTCAGTCCATAGAATTTCTGGGAGCGCTGTGACTAAACTCTTTTTAATATTTCAATGGCTTGTATGAATCATCTGCTACGTATTTTTAAGTACACTAAAGATAGCAAAAAATTATAAAATTATTCAATTTAAAAAAGTAAAAATTGAAACAATTGTTATTGAAACTTTCTTATTAATGCATTTCAGGCAATGCCCATCTTCAAAGTATCTGTCAGAAAACATCACAGCTGCCAAACGAGTGCAAATTATGTATGACACATACAGGTTCATCAACAAACAAGTCGACATACCACAGAAAAACCTTAGTTCAGAATATCATGTCAAATATTATGTACTGTAACACTGGTGCTCAATTGAAGTGCTATGCCATTACAAAATTAGCTATCATAACATACCACTAGCTAGTATTATTGTAGGGATGCTGGGATACTATGTCAAATTTTGATGGACAGTTGTTAGCAAAATCAACTATAAAACCATAAAATAACTGTAAACCATGATAAATGTTTTTTTTTCCTTTATGAAAACTAAGAATCATAAAAGTGCGAAAGATCACATTCAAACAAACATTCATCAATTAATACATGTAGTATGAGCAAGGGATGATGGGGTGGGAAGGGAAGTGAAGGGAAGGAAAGGAGGACAAGAGAGACACAGTGGGATGAGTATAAAATAATTGCAGGTTATATAAATGACAGCCAGCATTGGCAAACTTAAAATATGGAAGGGAGACCTACTGTAAGTCTTTAGATGTTGCAGAAACACATAATAAGGGAAAAGTGAAATTTCTTTATAGTGCATAAACACGTTATTAAATTATTGCAGCTGTATATATGTGAGCAGGTAATGTATTCCATATAATATTAATTACAGGGAGGAGATTAGTGTTTAACGTCCCAATGACAATGAGGTCATTAGAGACGGAGCACAAGCTCAGATTAGAGAAGGATGGGCCAGGAAATCGGCTGTGCCCTTTCATGGAAACCATCCCGGCATTTGCCTGAAGCGATTTAGAGAAATCAAAGAAAACCTAAATCAGGATGGTCAGACATGAGTTTGAACCATCATCCTCCCAAATGCGAGTCGAGTGTGCTAACCACTGTGCCACCTCGCTCGGTAATATTATTTACAATCGATGAGTAAGTCGGAATTTGAAGAAGCATGGGTGGATACACACGGGAATGGGTAGGAGGATTGTGGAGAAGCATAGGGCACTCAGAAAATTTATCTTTATTGACTTATAATGCCACTGCACTAACAAAATCATAGTACAATAAAATATCTTAAAATTTACAAACACCAAAAATGCAATGAAGAGCAGCAATAGTGTTTACCAGGCCTTAGAAGGGATCATGTACAGCACCATTAAATGTAGGAAAATGACATGTGTTTGAATACGCCATGAATAGCAATAAAATTATAGTACTGTTTTTCATATTTACTAAGAAATCATATATTCTCTCAGTGGTTAAAAAACACCACGTCAGTTTATTTTTACAATGATTACTTGATGGATGCACAGGGGGGAGGAGGGGGGGGGGGGAGGAAGGTAAAAAGGTGGAGTTGATTGTGCATGATTAAATGGAAAGTGACCATGCATGATCAAAGGAAGACATACATTGAAAATAAATTAAACTTAAGCTATGGGAGGAAAGGGGAGAGAGGGACTTAGCACAGGGAGGCACATGAAACAAGGGCAGAAGGGAATGGTACCTTCATTTGATTGTGGAACCACAGGCCAGACAGACACCATTTTACTGTTCCTGGTACTGGTGACTGCAAATGCCAACACTAACAAGTAAATGTAGATGCCATCTGATAATGACTGGTGTTGATAGTCATTAGGTGCTGGCTGCAGTAATATGGTCTTTGTGAAACCAATCTGCCCTGTGGTTTTGCAGTCAGGTGAAGGCTTTCTGTTTTCTCCCTGTATTTGGATATTGTTTACTGTTGTGTATAATAAATGACTTATTTTTTTATCTTCATGGAGTATTAATGAAATGTTGTATGTGTTTGCATATTCAGCCAAGCATGAGATTGTTTGTAATGTTTGAATTCTTTGAGATAATTTGTAATATATATATTGGCTATCTAACAAATTACCAGATGAAAGCAGGCTTGCTATTAATTCATAAAGTACACTGCTATAAAAATTGCAGTTATGCATTAGGACATGTGGTCCGCAGTGTTATCATAATATTGTGATATTATCTACTATGGCTTTGAACACCTCATCACCCCAAGCCCTCACCCTCACCCCTTTATTTCCTATTTAGCTTAGTTCTTCCCTTGCCCATGCCTGCTCACCTTTTCATTACTCATGAAAAATCCAACCCATCCCCACCCCCACCCTAATGCACTGTGTGATTAGGTCAAATCTGCCAAGGAAACCAAGGCCTGATACGATTCAACCAACCCATGTGGTCTAGCACATAGAACAACTTTCATTCTGTGGTGTAACAATGAGTAAGATGAGTAGAGTCTAAACTGGCCAAGGAATCAGACCGCTCTTCTAGCCAACCAGGAAAATTAAAGAAACATGATCTGTCAAAAATACTCTCAGCCTCAGAGTACCGGAGATTTATAACATTCTTTGCAAGTGCAGCATCTGTTATGTAGGGGAGTCTATACAGACTGTTGCTAATTGCTGTGTTGAACATTGCCACCTTAAATACAGAAACACTAAAAACAGCAGTTCCCAAGAACAGTCTAATGAAGAAACAGAAGACTGTCTGTACAGACAAGGATTCAGGCACATTATTCCAACTGTTGGGTGTCTGCGATTAGGGAAGCAGTAGAAATTAGACTGTATGGCTGCAACTTCAAGAGACACTGGTAAAGCACTTAGCAATTTATTTATTTGTTTACTGTCTTTTTTAGGCTTAGCTAGATACAAGAACAGATCAAATGCCACACATAATTTAATATATATGAATATAAACATATTTTTGAAAAATTCAAATTAAGTAGTATAACTAAAGCAATTCACTTGAGAAAGAAATATTGCAGAGGAAAACTTTATATATTTCTATATCTACACACATACTCTGCAAGCCACCATGTGTAGTGTGGCAGAGGGTATCTTGGACCACTACTAGTCATTTTGTTTTCTTGGAGTTTTCAAATTGACATGGCTTGAAAACCAAGATTTTATTCATTTCCTTTCCTGTTCCAGTCACACATAGAGAGAGGGGAAAATGACTGTCTAAATGCCTCCATATGAGCCCTAATTTCTCTCACCTTATCCATGTGGACCTTACGTTAAATGTACATTAGTGGCAGTAAAATCGTTCTGCAGTCAGCTTCAAATGACAATTCTCTAAATTTTCCCAACAGTGTTCCTCAAAACAAACATTGCTCTCCCTCCAGGGATTCCCATTTGAGTTCCCAAAGCATCTCCATAGCACTTGCACACTGTTCAAAACTACCAGTAACAAATCTAGCAGCCCACCTCTGAATTGTTTCAGCGTTTTCCTTTAATCCTGGTGGGGATCCCAAACACTCTAGCAGTACTCAAGTATGTGTTGCACTAGTGTCCTATGTGCAGAGTCCTTTACTGATGAACTACACTTTTCCAAAACTCTCCCAATAAACCAAAGTCAACCGTTAATACCTTATGTACTACTACCCTTACATCCCCGTTCCATTTCATATTGTTTTGCTACATTATGCCAAGATATTTAAACACTATAACTGTAATGCTATATTTTGAACATAACACAATTGTTTTTCCAACTCACCTGCATTACATATGTTTTTCTACATTAGAGCTAGCTGCCATTCATCACACCAACTAGAAACTTTGTCTAATTTGTCTTGTATCCTCCTAAGGTCACTCAACAAAGACACCTTCCCATACACCACAGCATCATCAACAAACAGCTGCAAATTGCTGTTCACCTTGTCTGTCAGATCATTTACATACACAGAGAATAATAGCAGTCCTATCACACTTCCATGGGGCACTCCTGATGATACCCCTGTCTCTGATGAATACTCGCCATCGTTGACAATGTACTGGGTTCTGTTACTTAAGAAGTCTTCAAACCACTCATATATCTGCATACCTATTCTGTATGATATTCATCATCTGATATGAGTGATGGTGCTGCAAGCTATGTTGGACAGCAACACAAATATAGCCTACGAATGCAGAGAACGTCACCTTAGCATATGCCATATGGTGATGGAGGCTGTTATGAAAAGCTTTGGATTTTATACAAATTTGATGTGACAAGTTAACAGAAATTTTTGGCTATGTGAGTAAAGTTATTGTGTAAAACTAATAGCTCAGCATCTTACAAAAACTCTTCAGGGTCCTTGGAAGTCTTAGACTTACATGTCAATATATTTACTCCCTAATAATACTTGTTGTTTACAATAGGGGTAAATTTACTATGTTCAGTGAAATGAACTTGCAAAATACTGGAAGTAAAAATAATGTCCATGTAGACTGTGCATCTCTGCCTATGATTCATAATGGAATTTCACATTCTGATACAAAAGTCTGTAACAGGTTGCTGCTAGACATCAGGCAGAAAACTGGAAATCCTAAGATATTAAAGAAATACAATGTAAAAAATTATCTTATTAGCTTCTCCTTCTATAATTAATTATAACAAGCATAATGTTTTGACTCAAGGATGCATATGCTGTTTAACATTAAGGTTCGATTTAAATAGAATTTTAATGTTACTGTTATATGTAAGGCTGACAGTACTCTTTGTACAATTACAAAATGCTTTGTATAAAGTATATGATAAAAACAGAACGTGAACAAAAAACTATTTTTAGCTTTCAGGACCATTCATTACATCCTCTGGGAAGATGGATATGGTTTGCAAGATTGGGAGTGAGGGAGACATCACTTAGACCACTCATGTAGAACACTTGGGTGACTCATTCATGAGTACTGCTTCAGCGTTTGAGATCCCCACCAGGTCAGATTAAGCCAATACGTTCAAGTGACTCAGAGGTGGACTGCTAGATAGGTTACCAGTAGGTTCAAACAATGTGCAAGTATTATGAATAAGTTTGGCAAACTCATATGAGAATACCTGGAGGAAAGACGATGTTCTTTTTGTAGTACACTAATGAGAAAATTTAGAAGATATAAGAAATCAGGGCTCTTATGGGGACATATTGATAGTCTTTCTTATCTCACTCTATTTGCGAGGGGGACAGGAAAGGAAATGATTTATATACAAGGTACTCTCCACCATGCACCATACACATGCATATTACGGACAGATACCGTACACAAACTGGAAAAATGCAAGGGGCATTCCACTGCGTATCTTTTACCATCTTTGATTCGTTTTTCCACATTTGTTACTACTGGTATGGGTGCAAAAACAAATTTGTACTGCCAACATCTGAGTGGTAGTTCATTAATAAGCTGCACTTAATATGTTAAAAAGCATTTAGAGACATTGTTCTGAAGGTGTAATATATGTTATACTATAAATCACTCTGCCATTCAACTAATAATTCTTAATCAATTGGTGTAAGTCCATCACGTATGACCCTTATCTGTGTAACTATGACAACGCTACGGATTAGTATGTCACCATAATCGAGATTATTCACATTCGAGCCTTGTTTGTACATTTAATTCTCATAATGGAGGCTTCATTCAAGCAATCTGTATTGACTTGACGGTCAAAATAACAGCTGAGAGCAGGTCTGTATAAATGCTGTGGCCAACAGGTAATGACATCACTTATGTAAATTGAGCTGCTTACAGGTATACCTCCATGGCACTTAACCTTGAGGTTGCCACTCACTCACTCACTCACTCACACACTCACTATACTGACGGGCCTGCCTTGGCCAGAGGTAAGGAGTTTAAGCTGGTTGAGCTGTTCCTCCTGAAGTCCTCTCTGTTGGGAATGTTTTTTCTTCATGTGTTGGATTGGCCTCTGGTTTCTGTGGATGCAGAAATTTATCTGCCGGCTGATTCCGGCGGCTTCTTCTTCTTCTTCTTCTTCTTCTTCTTCTTCTTCTTCTTACTGCTTCCTGGCTGCCTGAATTCTATGTTCTTCAGGCGGGAGAAGTCCACTGGCGGCGTCTGTTGCTGGATGTACATGACTGCTTGCTCAGTCATGTACAGCCAGTCCTCATCAGTGTAGATCGGGTGTTTGTTTATTAGCTCCAGATCTCCAAGCCTGACGAGTTCCCTCCTGTTCAGCTTCTGGTTCAAGGGTTTGCACCCCCAGTGGAACGGATAAGGTTTATGAGGAAGGGGAGGGATGTTATCTACCGTGAAAGGGTAAGGATGATCATGATGGGGGTAGCTACCGTCGCGCAGGGAATCTGAGCTACCGTCGCACAGGGAATCTGTGATCTTGGTGAGCACCTCCCTCACACAGTTCTTGTTGGTGAGGGGGAGGCACTCAAACAGCTCGTTTTCTTCTTTTCCCTTGGTCTCCATTGGCACTCGTTTCCGCAGAGACAGGAGTGATGACTGCTTCCGTGGGGGCCGTCTCCTTGTTGTTGGTGGTTTTCCCCGACTGCATGACCACCTCCCTAGCAACCTGCATTGCCGCGTCGACCAGGGAGGTGGTCGTTTGTGTTGCTGTGTCTAGCCTTGTACTGGTGGGGGTTGGTGCCGCATCCGGCATCATGCGGTACGCGAGGTACAAGGCGACCCTTAGTTGAGTCACCTCCTGACGCATCTCTTCTAGTTCTGCTCTCAGGGCCACTCTCTCCTCTGCCATGGCAGATTTGAGCACGGTGATTGTGTCCTCGTTGGCTTCCCGCAGCGCTTGGCGGAAGGCGTCCACGTCATCTTGGTGGCACAGCCCGCTTTCCCTACTAAGGTCGGAGGGCAGGGTGTCCACCTTTTCTTCATGTTGGGCCACCTCTACGTATGTGGTGGCCAACTTCCACTGCTTCCACATCTTCAGATAGCTGCAGCTGCTTGCGTTTGCGGCGTGCGAGCCCCCGCAATTTATGCACGCTGCTGCAGTACCTCTTGGTTTGGTGCAGTTCCGTGTGTCGTGTGGTTGCCTGCACTTAACACACGCAACCATGCCGTCGCATTCCCTGGCTATATGTCCCAGCTTTTGGCACTTATAGCACTATAATTGTGCCACAGGCTTCCACTTCTTCTTCTTGTTGCCACAACCGTTGCTCCTGACTGCATTTAGCAGGAGCTCAACAGCAGCAGCAATCTTGCCTCTTCCTCCATTCCTACTCCTCGGCATGGCGTTGGCTAGTGGCATTGGCGTGCATGAGCGACGGTAATGAAGTGAGCCGCAGAGAGTTGAGCCACGTGTGTCGCGTGCATGCCGTCGTTTACATCAGAGATATAGAATAGATGTGGTGCCATCTCGTTTAGAAGTTAAGAAACACTACGTATCGGCTGATTGGTAAGCTGTTGTAGGTGCCTGTACTTGTACTAGTTTATTAAACCATTGATGTGCCACATTATTTATCTAGGAAACTGAGACATAAAATAAAAAATCTGATTCAAGATATGCTATCGGTGCACTCACAGAAACAAAAGACTGATATATTTCACTGTAGTGGTTCCACGCTCGTACGTACTGACATTCTCTCAACGTATAAATTACATTATGGTTTGAGTCCGAAGTGATGATTGCAACATAAATGAAAACTTCCTCTCTGATTCTGTTCTTAGTACACTGTGAATTAAAGTGTGAATTAATCGTTTCTGGGTGGTAACACCTTTAACTGCACCTGCAGCTTCAGTAGAGTGAGTTGAGTACCTCTGCAGATGCTGTTGGCGGTCCCAAGACCACTTAAGGAGGCCGTAAAATGGTGGATACAAATGACTTCGAGACTGTTTTTGTTAGGGAAAGTTAGAAGGAGCTATTGTAGGAAGCTTGGCTGCAGTACAGTTATAAAATTTAGAACGTAAAACAGCGACTAGCTGGAAGTATGGTTCAAAAAAGTTTATTTAAATCAAACCATCGCCGGCTTCAGATTTATTACAAGTCCATCTTAGATGGCACCTACAGATTTTGTTATTTTCCCGCTAAGGCTTCGTTTCGTAGCCATAGATTTTGTGAACTTATTTTATTTATTTATTTATTTAGCTTATGGCATATAACACATCATATAGAAAAGACATAAAAATCATAAGACACAGAAATAAAGAGTAGTCACAGTGTGTAACATATTGTTGTAGATATAAAAGTGTTTAAAAGTAGTGTATATAATAAACAAAAGTTCACTAACAAACATCCAGATTTGTGACATAGTCTACTGCACTTTCAGTCGCGGTCAGAAACTCATTGGGGTCTCCTGCAAAACGTCTCAGAGGGCAGTCTTCCACGATGTGACGAATCGTCTGCCGGTCCGCACCGCAGTCACATCTCGGGGTGGTGATTTTACCCCACCTGTGGAGGCTGTCTGCACATCTGCTGTTATTTGTCCGAATTCGATTCAGGGTCGTCCAAGTTTTCCTTGGCAAATTGAATCCTGGTGGTTGGACATTGATGCATGGCATATTCTGCAGGTTTTGGGGCACAGATTCTCTCCACCGCATTTTCCAGAGGTTGCCATAATCCGGGTTGAGAGGATGCGTATTTTTTGCCTTTTTTAAAGAGGGGTGTCTTGAGCGCAATCTGTTCATCTCCAGGGCAGGAACATCCTTATGGATTGGCAGTTTCTCGTTGTTCAGCACTTTTCCATACTCGCGTAAGAAAGCGTTCTCTCTGCGCAGGTCCGGTGGGGGAATGTTGCTCAGTATAGGTAGCCAGTGTAAAGGCGTTGGCTTTATTGTTCCTGATATCATCCTCATTGTGTAGTTTAGTTGAGCATCGATCAAGCCTGTGTGTTTACTGTTTAGCCATACCGGTGCGGCATATTCTGCTGTTGTGTAGACAAGTCCCAGAGCCAAAGATCTCAGTACAGCCGCGGAAGAGCCCCACGTGTTCCCACATAGCTTCTGTATGATATTATTTCGAGTTTTAAGTTTTGCGGCTGTATTACGTAGGTGTTCCTTGAATGTTAGGGTTCTGTCAAAGGTGACGCCTAGATATCTGGGGTAATTATTATGGTTTAGCTGCCTGTTTTCGAAATGAACGTTGAGCTTTCTTTTTGCTTGGGCATTGTCGAGATGAAAGCATGTCACCTCCGTTTTTGTCGCGTTTGGCCGTAATCTCCACCTTCGGAAGTAATCTCCCAGCTTTGTTAGATCCGCAGTTAATGTGTTTTCTGTTGCCTCCATTGATCTGCCTCTTACAGCTATTGCCCAGTCGTCGGCATATCCGAATTTTTGAGAAGTGGTTTCAGGTAAGTCAGATATGTAGAGGTTTAACATCAATGGCGCCAGAACGGAGCCTTGTGGTAAACCATTGTTGAGCTTCATTTGGTCACTTTTTAAGTCGCCCATTATGACTCTGAAACTTCTATCTGTGAGCATGTTATCAATGAGGTTGGCCAGCTTATTACATGGTATGACCCGCAGCAACTTAAATATCAGGCCTTGTCGCCAAACGGTATCATAAGCGGCTGATAGGTCAATAAAGGCTACTGATGTTTTGAGTTTTTTCTGAAAGCTCGTCTCTATATGAGTTGCTAGGGAGAGGATCTGGTCGGTGCAACTGCGGTTGGGTCGAAAACCTGCCTGTTCAATCGGTACCACTTCAAGAATTTTTCCGCCTATTCTATTGTAGATGATACGTTCCAACAGCTTATAGACACAGTTCAGCAGAGCGATAGGGCAGTAGTTTTGGGGCATGTCATTAGGTTTGCCTGGCTTTAGTATTGCTATAATCTTTGCTCGTTTAAGCTGGTGTGGGATATTACCCAATTCTAAAATATCTGTTAAGAAGTTTGCGAGCCATGTTCTAGTATATTTTCCACAGTGAAGTAGGAATTCCGGGTGGATGCCATCGAAGCCGGGAGCCTTGCCACTTTTGATTTTTGACAAGGCTGCTGTAACTTCTTCCGCTGTGATAGGCTGGGAAAATTCGGAGGTAGGCGATGGCCTTTGTTTTAAGAATCTTAATTCACGTTTGACGGTCGTGGTGTGTGTTCTGTCCCTTGGTGCTCTTGAGGTTCTAACTATGTGTGCAGCCACATTGTTAGGGGTTATCGGGTGGGTGTCTTTTATTTTACGTTTACTGCCTCCCAGGGTACGGAGTAGGGTCCATGCTTGCCTACTGGATTTAGTGAAGTCTAGATTCTCCACGTTGTCCATCCATTTTTCCCGTCGAGCTGCGTCTAAGCTGTGCAACAGTTCGTCCACGATTTCTTGGTTGTTGGTTTCTGTAAATTCCTGGTACAGGTCTTCGCATCCCTCATTCCAGCCAGGGATGTACTCTTTCCGGTAGCCTCTGGGTACATTCCTCTTAGCCGTGGCGATGACTGCTCCCACAAATCTGTCATAGTTGTTCCTAGTCGGGGGTATCCAACCTAGACACTTGTCAAGGTTTTCTGCAAAGGAGGCCCAGTCTGCCTTCTGGAAATTCCATCGTGGGCGAGGAAAGGATTTTATGATTGGGATGTTAATTCCGACTTTTAAGATAACAGGGCGATGCTGGCTATGTGGGAAATCAGACAGGACTTCACGAGTTGCGGCTAGCGGTTGGTTGTTTTTGTTTTTAGTGACAAAACATAAATCAGGGTTATAATCTCGTCTCCATGCTGCTGATCGAAATGTTCCGCGGTCCTTGGCGTCGAAAATCAGGTGGGTGTTAGTCTCCTCACTCCAGCTCATCAGGGATTCACCGTTCTGGTCGTTTCGTGCGTGCTTCCAGTTCTCATGGTGACTATTAAAGTCTCCTATGTAGATAGCAGGGTGGGGATATTCTTGGAGTACTTCTGGAGGCCATGGACAGCCGGGAAGCTTATAGATGTTAACTATAGTGGTCTCGCCAATTTTGACAGCAACTTCATGTATGTTGTTGTCTGTAGATATCTTACACAGGGAAGCATTTTCTATCTTATTTTGTATGTAGGTTGCCACGCCGTAATTGCGGTGATAGGTGGCTCCCAGTATCTCAAATCCAGGGATTTTTCCTCTAGAGGCCAGCAGATGAGTCTCTTGTATCGCGACTACGTCGATTTTGTTCTGAGTGAGAACTCTCTGGAGAAATTCACATTTGCTCCTACTTATGCCTTCAATGTTTAGGTGGCAGACTCGGAGGCACGGTCCGAGTGCTCTAGTCAATTCTTCATCGTTCATTTGGTCGGTATCTTTCATGATGTGTTTACCAGGAGATCCAGCACAGGATTATCTGGATTATCTGGTTGCCTTTAGTGCTAGTTCATTTAGCGTTACCCAGGGTGCACATGTAGTATTCTACTACGGACGTGAACTAGCCTTACACCCCTTTTTGTGAACTAATAAAAAAAAAAAAATCTCTGCCCAGTTAACCAAATTTTAAACAGAAAACTTGTAATTTTGTGAACTAAGATTACAAGTTTTCTGTTTAAAATTCGGTTAACTGGGCAGAGATTTTTTTTCAACCTTCATATAAACAAATGCAGTGATATTAAGTTAAGTGAAGCATCAAATGTGCCAAAAACTTGTGTAAACCAGGTAAGATTTCGACAAATTTCATGTCTTATTTACTTTACGGTAGTCTTGTATGTTTCTATTACGGTTAAAAAAAAAAAAAAAAGCATCTCTCGTAAGTTTACTAATTTAAAACAAAAAAGTAACGACTATAAAACGAGATGTAGCAGGAAAGGAATAAAATCCTTTAGAGACATCAGAATGTGGATTTTTAAAAAACTGAAAACAGTAATGATTGGCTTTAAATTATCTTTTTCAAACAATACGTGTGGCTGGTAGCTGTTTTAAATTATAGACCCTATAATTAGAAAAGAAGCAACCTCTAAAGTTTGGTACCATAGTTGTAATAAAAAGATCGTTTACATTCTAGTATCTTACACATCTTTAACTTAGCAGCATGTTGGAAGCATTTGCAAATAAAGCAACTACTCCACCCTACAGCAGTGAAAGCTATATGGAAATCATGAATTAAGCTGTGTGGTTTCCGTTTGTTTATTTGAATAAGATTGATGAGTTATTAACAGTTGTTTCTTGTGAATGCAGTAAATAATTTTGTGTTTTTCAGAATATTCCATACAAAAAAATTGACCTTGAAATACTCCTATAAATTCCCAAGCTGTTCATTTCGATATTACGTAGGTTCAACACGTGTTCCCAAAACACCTGCCAAGTGTTCATTATGTAGTTGCAAATATCAGAAGTGGATCATGTGAAACAGGTGTTAAGTGAGTTACCAAGCATTAGCTATGCTGTGGCAAGTGTTTATTCTACAGCTGTTAATACAAGAAGTGAAAATATTATTAGTGAATTACCAAGCACTAGTTGCGCTGATCTGTGTAATTCTTTGAGTGGTACACTTCATAAATTTTGTTTCCTCTCAAAATTAATCCACAGATAATGGGTATACATGCTTAGCTGACACATCTTTTAATGAGGAAAGTGGAGTTGTGTGTAGTGGAGTTTCAAAAGCAGACTTAAGTCCCAGAAGATCTAAAATGTCTAAGATTCTTAGGAATGCCTTAACAAGGCTACCAGAAGCAAAGCCACATCATGGGAAAAATGAACTAAAACACTCAAAGATTTGTATGATAGCAATGTTTCTTTTTTCACAGAAAACAATTTAAATTCTGTTGCCAGAGATTTCATTAACAGCCAATTACGGAACTGCCATCAACCAGCAAATACTAGGCAATGGACATGTGAAGACAAGGCATTTGCTCTGTCCTTATATAAGCAACCCCTTGCCTATACAAGTATCTGTCAGTTCATTTTTCCCTTCCTTCTGTGAGGCATCTGAAATCTCTCTGTCTGCCACACCTTTTTGAGCCAGGAGTGAATCCTGCAGTGATGAATGTAATAAAAGCAGAAGGTGAGGCAATGTGCAGCAGTGATAAATATTTAGCTTTTTTGTTTCATGAAATGTCTGTGGAGAGAAATTTGAATTGTGATGTAAACAAGTGACAAATCACAGTGTTTCTGGCTTTAGGAAGGTCAAATGTATATGCAGACCATGATGCATTGATATTCTGGTCAGAGGCATACATAAAATTTGGAAGCTGGTTGTTGCATATTACTTCACTCAGAACTCAGTTTCAAATACTGCTTTAAAGTTCTTATTACATATTTACATATATTATAAGGCAATTGCAAAAAATAGGGCTGAAGATAGCAGAATAAGATTTTCACTCTGCAGCGGAGTGTGCACTGATATGAAACTTCCTGGCAGATTAAACCTGTGTGCTGGACCGAGACTCAAACTTGGGACCTTTGCCTTTCGTAGGCAAGTGCTCCACCATCTGAGCTACCCAAGCACAACTCACGCCCCATCCTCACAGCTTTACTTCTGCCAGTACCTCGTCTCTTACCTTCCTAACTTTACAGAAGCTCTCCTGTGAACTTTGCAGAACTAACTCTACTGATAGAAAGGATATTGTGGGGACATGGCTTAGCCACAGCCTGGGGGATGTTTCCAGAATGAGAGTTCGAGTCTCAGTCTGGCACACAGTTTTAATCTGCCAGGAAGTTTCATATCAGCATACACCCCACTGCAGAGTGAAAATCTCATTCTGGAAACATCCCCCAGGCTGTGGCTAAGCCTTGTCTCTGCCATATCCTTTCTTTCAGGAGTGCTAGTTCTGCAAGGTTCACAGGAGAACTTCTGTAAAGTTGGGAAGGTAGGAGACGAGGTACTGACAGAAGTGAAGCTGTGAGGATGGGGCATGGGTCGTGCTTGGGTAGCTCAGATGGTAGAGCGCTTGCCAGTGAAAGGCAAAGGTCTTGAGTTCAGGTGTTGGTCCAGCACACAGTTTTAATCTGCCAGGAATTTTCAGAGCTGAAGATAGGTTTTACAGCTTGTTAGCAGGGTACAACCAATCAGAGAGCACTGAAGGGACTACCTAGTGAGAAATTCAGTGAATCCAGTCCAATTTAATTTTTTATGTATTGCTGTGATTTGTGACGTCCCACACCTACGTATTAAAGAATGCTATTAATAATTGACTAGAAACAAAATGCAGTTTGGGCTTAAAAAAAAAAGGCCAGTCTTGAATTTGAATGAGGACTTTTCTTCTGCATCAGCAGAAGATGTTTACGACTCGCAAAAATTACAGAGGAGTCGTTTTGACTTTAAGGATTCTTTTATTAAAATGAAAGTTATGGTAGATGCAGCCCAGCTTAGTCATACAGTTGATTTTACCTGCAGAGTCAATATACTTTGCAGAATTTGTTGAGAAGACAGATTACCTCTTAGATTCACAAAACAGCACTCGTCATCATCCACAAGATGGTAAATCTTGTAAGTGTGCCCTCTCTCCAGGGTCACCACATACTGAAATGTGGTACAGTACATTAAAGGAAATTGAAAACTGGAAAGAGTTGCAACTAGGAACAAGGGGAGATAAGACAAAAATGTCTAATTTCATAAGTGGGTGGCAAACTACAATAATATCATTGATGTGAATTGAACAGATTAAAAAAAAAAGACTTCAATTTTTTAAGCATGAGGGCCTTCAATGAAGGCCTACTGGAGAATGTTTTTTACCATGTGAAGCAACATGGTGTTTCCAACACCAACCCAGCCTGCTTTCAGTCTGTAGCAGCACTGAAAAAATTATAATCAATAACATATCCCTATCTATAAGTACACTAGGTAATTATGAGGATGATAGTTGTATGCCATTAAGAAATTTAAGGCAATTACACGGATCTCATAATGACAGCTTTCTTGACTCCAGAAAAGATAATTGCATAATTGACAACAATGATTTATCAGTGTCCTTGCTGGTAATGCAGATTGCAATGGTGACAGTGATGGTGGGGAAGCTGATGTAGGTAATGACAGACAAGGATTGACATTTGTAGCTGGTTACAGCCTGTGAAACATTGGTGGAAAACCTGAGATCAACTGTAATGACTGTAAAACATTTGTTTTCTCCAACACCCACAGAGGATCATTTACTTACAAGTTTAAGGGAATCTGATACCTTAAACACACAATTATTGTATGGAAGTGACAGCCTAGTGTTCTTTTTAACTAAAGTCCAGTCAGTCATATGCATTTTTAGTGGGCAATTTTGATTTACAAATATGTCAGAGATTGGAAACACACCATCTGTAATAAAAGAATGAATGTGGTTTAGGAGAAATTGAAGATAAAGTTTAAAGCTGTTTGACAGTTCAGAGAGAAATTCTGCTGTTTGCTTAAATAATAATAGTAATAATGTAGTAATTAGTTTTTGTTTTCAGTTAACTGCTTTTATCCCCATTTCCTACCCGTGGTCCTTCTCTTTTAATGTTTATGTATGTGCTTTTGTGTTGAAGCATTTACTCTTCATTTAAGATGTAGGATCATTTTAAAGGAAGTCAATGGTTAATAATGCAAATTTCATGAAATATGCCTACAGTTTTGACAAATTTTAGATAACAAGTAGGCCTACAGGCTTCGCCCACTTCTCCTGATGACATAGTAGCTAGGCATGGAATAGATGGTACCATTTTGTTGGTGGTAGTATAGAAATTCTAATCATCAAAGTGAAAGTCATTTGGAGGGTAATACTGCCGTTGGTATATCCTGAGTTTTTTTTTTTTTTTTTGTAATTACTACTGTGATGTCAGTCAGTTGGGAAAATCATGCACCTGCAGGCTGTCAGTCATAAAAAAATCAGCTATTTATACCACAGTTACTATTGTATTGTATGGTAGATTACATTTTTTGCACTTGGTGACAAATGCATACTAAGAGAGTTTCACAAACTGTTACCAATAGGCATGTGGGAGAGAAAATGTGTCAAGTAAAAGAACTTAGTTGTTTGTTAATATGATCGGTTCCAAATTGAGAAAATATTGACATGTTTGGTTCACAGAGAAATTTTCATCTCAATGAAACAGTCCATTGACACTGTTAATTAGAATTCTTCTCTTGTGCTTTAAATTTATAGTAGGTCTAATGGGAAAAGTGTAAAACTGATATTTTAGGTGGTGATGAGAATCATAAACTACCACAAAGTTCATTATGACTGTGTGAGTTTGTCTTTGGAATATGATTTCCAGTCTCTTTTCTATGTTTACAGGTGCCTCAACTACATTTTAAGTAACATGGCACAGAAAGAATTCAGTGAGTCACTGATATCAAAACTGTAGTAAATTAGTCTCTTATACCATACATGTCTGAAGAAAAGTTTGTTTTCTAGTTTATGAGTGAGCTTACTGAGGATTGCAAGTGTTATGGAATAACTGCCCTCTCAACTCCTTTTTTGGGGGAAAAAATCACGGCCTTAAACTAAAATGAACATTGATATTAACAATAACAGATGAAAGCTATAATAATCATTGTGATTTTCAAGATGCAGTTCCCACTCAGGTGCCTGGCTGCCCTCCGCATCTATGTATCTACATCATCTGGAAGAGAACATCCTGTAGATGTAGATTGTAGGCAGTGCCTGGAGTAGGCCTGCTCTGTTTAAAATTGCTATAGCTTGAAGCATAAGTATTCAATGTGATTGTGAGTATTTGAACTCCAGTTGTCATTTGATCTGAGAGAGGTGATAATTAATTATGTAACATGTTGTGGGTCATTTGTTCTGAATAATGAAAATTCTGTTTGTCTTGTGCAACACATACCATCATGCAAAATCTTATGGCTTGTAGTTATTGGTAATGACTTCTTCATGTGTGGTTGCATATGTAGATGCAATAAGACTGATTACATCCAAGTAGATGTATATGTAGATGTGTTGAGGTTGATTATATGGAAGTGAAGAGAGTGGGAATTACAGATCTTCCAGTTAAAAAGTTGAAAATTTGTGTATTATGTATGGTGAAGTGCAGGCATAGTAATTAAGAAAACATATAAAAAGTTTAGATGAACAATTGGTTTTAATATTGAAGAAAATATCTTTCTTGGAAATACTTTATTGCAATAAATTTAACTGCAACTGCCAGGTAAATAAGCTTGAGCAAAACTCCTTGCAGGAAAGATTAGATCACTAAACTGCTGCAGTAATAGAGCAATGTATACATTTGAGATGATAATCTTGTGTTTGTTGCTTCACTCCATTTCACCATCAAAGTGAAGGTAGTCCCATACTCGGAAACTGAGCACAGGGGAGCAGATGTAGGATTCCTGTGTTGCTGTTCTTGGTGAGGTTGTAATGGAGATGGTCTGCTTTTGTCTTCCTCTGACCTGTAACAAAGTGTCAAGTATGTATCAGTGTTGTGTGAATGACTTTGACTATAACATGTACAGTGTAGTGCTGGGTTTATGTTTTTAAGGACGAAGAAAAGCGAGAGGGTGAAACCTGGTGTGGGCACCACACAGCCTACTCCTCCCAGATAGCACCAAGGGAGCCACTGAGCTTCACTCCCCATCCAACAAACAGACAGTGTCATGTGCCCTCAGATCATGAGACACAGTGAAAAGCTATGGAATCTAATCCAGGAGATTGGCATAAAGACTGATGGTCAGGAACTTTGCACCATCACCTTTCCCCACAGGGGGCTCACGGTCCTTTCGTGAGTACATGCATGGCGAGCACTGGGCCCCGAGCTATTGCAGCCTTCCTTCTTTCCAGGGCTGTATTTCCTTGCCCTTCCCCTCGTTTCCTCTCCTCTCCTTGCTTCTTCCCCTTCACCCTCTCCTCTCCCTCTCTTGGTGTCCTTGTTTGATTTGGCCCTGCTATCCTCCTGGTTTGTTGGCCGTGCAATTTGGTTTTGTTGCATAATCACCTCATGCTTTTGGCATTCCCTAGTCCACCTCTGGGGTTTGACCTTCATTACTAAATTTATATTCCATAGTGTGAGCCATTTGGGAAAGAGCACCTTACCTAGTGTCTCCGACGTGTGCCCTCCTAGTTCATTCCACCTTTTCCTTCACGTTGTTGTCTGATGCTAGAGTGCATAGCCAGCATGGTAGCCAGCCCATGTGGTGGGGTCGCTTTGTCCCCTTTTGGTTGAAAACACAGGGATCACACTTCTGATACCTGAGCTGTGTCCTCCTCATGTAAGCCTAGGAGTGGTTGCTTGTTGTCGTGAAGCATCAGAACTCCCGGCAATAGCTGCCATGCCAGACGGCTCCTGCTGTGGCTGGGCGGCACACTTGGGGAGAGCCCCTGATCAGAGTGGGTGGTATCAGGGCAGACGCTATGCAAATGAAATGCATATGGGTCCAGAACTCTGGCCGTTCTTCTGCGGCCATCTCTCTGCATGGATCAGATTTTTTTAGGGCTGCTTCTTCTGCCCCTTTTGCCTTCCCATCCATGGCTACCCCTGGGAGGAGAGTCAGGCTCGTCGGCTAGGGGCGAAACCTTTACCCCGCTATCTGGTTTGCACCACTTTGTTCAGCGTGTTCAGAAGGGTCCGAAAGACAATCACATTGATACTGGTGCCTTTATCCTGGCCTTTGAAGGGGATACGCTTCCTGAGAAAGTAAAGGTTATGGTTTATCAATGTGATGTGAAGCCATACATCCCACCACCTATGAGATGTTTCAAGTGTTTGTGTTTTGGACACATGTCTTCCCGCTGTTCGCAGGCCCCTCTCTGTGGTGACTGTGGACGTTCACTCCATGAGAGGAGTTCCTGTGTTCCCCCTCCTGTGTGTGTTAATTGTCATGGCAATCATTCCCCATGTTCACCAGATTGCCCAGTTTATAAGAAGGAAAAGGAGATACAGGAGTATAAGTCCCTTGATCGTGTAACCTACACTGAGGCTAGTAAGAAGTATGCACGTCTTCACTCTGTGTCCATGACATCTAGCTATGCTTTAGTTACATCTTCACCTCTTCCTCCCCTCTTACCCTAGTCCCAAACCCCTCTCCTCCCCCCCTCCCCTGCGGCTCCCACACCCTCCACTCCAGGCACTGTTCCCCCTTCCTAGCCGGAGAAGTGTCCCACTTCTTCAGCATCTGCCGGTCAAGGGCGCCCCTCCCAGGATACTCCTTCCCGGCACCTTCCATGACAAAGGTCTGCTACCATACGATGACTGTGAGAACCACGGTCTGTGGGCCCCCAGGTCACCCAATCTTTCTGTTCCTGATCTTGCTGCAGCATCTCCCTTATGCCGCATAGCCCTCCTCGATCTGAAATGGAAAAGAAGAAGAAACATAAGTCCCAGGACAAGGAGCCTCTGGTGTCCCCAGAGGTCCCATCCCCACCTTCGTAACCTGATTCTGACCTGTTGTTCATGGATGTCGCCCCCTCCTTGCCGGTGGCGGGTAGTGACCCGGCAGCATGACTGGTTATCCAATGGAATTGTAATGGATATTACCGTCACCTTCCGGAGTTGAAATCCCTTATTTTGTCTTACTCTGCAGCTTGTGTGGTTCTGCAGGAATCTCATTTTACTGATGATCACTCAACAACCCTCTGTGGGTTCCGTGTTTTCTTTCAAAATCGGGTCAGCCCCCTGCAGGCCTCTGGTGGCATTTGTACGTTGGTCCATATGGACGTTGCTAGCACGTGGATTCCTCTTCAAACTACATTGGAAGCGGTTGCTGTTAGGGTCCACCCGGACTCTGAGGTCATGGTTTGCAATCTTTATCTCCCTCCTGACAGGACTCTTACACCTACTTCCTTAACTGCCCTTCTTCAGCAACTTCCTCCCCTCTTCCTCCTTCTCGGGAATTTTAATGCTCATCATCCCTTGTGGGGCAGTGGATTTCCATCTAATTGGGGTCTTCTCATAGACCAGTTTCTTGCAGACCACGACTTGTGCCTTCTTAATGATGGCTCCCCTACTCATTTCAGTGCCAGTCATGGTACCTTTTCTGCCATTGATCTTTCTCTTTCTTCTCCCTCCCTCCTCCTTTCATTACACTGGTCGCCACAAGCTGTCCTGTGACCACTTCCCATTGATTCTCTCACTCCCTTCCCGCTCCCCGATGGACAAGTTACCTCATTGGTCTTTCCAACATGCCGATTGACCTCTATATACTGCACAGGTCGTTTTTTCTCTCTCTTTGTGGGGTTGTATTAATGATGTCCTATGTGACGTGTCTGACACGATTGTTCATGCTGCTAGCCTTGGAGTACCGTGCTCATCTGGACCATTTCGCCACCGACAAGTCCCATGCTGGAGTACGGCCATTGCCATTGCCATCCATGATTGCCGTTGAGCTTTGCAACACCTTAAGAGGCACCCATCCGTTGCCAACCTTATTGCCTTTAGACGCCTTCATGCTAAAGCCCGTTATCAAACAGAGCAAACGGATGTGTTGGGAAAGCTTTGTTTCTTCCCTCGGTTCTATTGTCCCTATGTCACAGGTATGGGCTACACTTCGCTCTCTCCAAGGTTGCCATCGACAGTCTACCCTCCCGGGCCTTCACCTCCCGGATGGCCTTTGCACGGATCCTTTGTTTCTCGCGGAACATCTTGCGACCCATTTTGCAACAGCATCAACATCAGCCTCCTATCCGGCTACTTTCCTTCACCAGAAACAGTGGGCCGAAGCTTCCGCCATATGTTTTACCCCTTGTCAGTCAGAATCTTTACTGAATGGGAACTTCTTTCCGCACTTTCTTCTTCTCATGATATGGCCCCTGGCCCAGACTCCATTCATAACCAACTACTTCAACATCTCAGTGCTCCACAACGGCAACATCTTCTCGGGGTGTTTAGCCATATTTGGCTCCAGGGTGACTTCCCTTCTCAGTGGAGGGATAGCATCGTGGTTCCTGTCCTTAAGCCTGGTAAGAACCCCCTGTTTGTCGAAAGCTATCAGCCAATTAGTCTGACAAATGTTGTTTGCAAGTTACTTGAATGGATGGTAGCTCTTTGGCTCAATTGGGATGGTCTCCGATCAATCATTTACTTCACCTGGAATCCGCAGTGTGGCAGGCTTTTTCCCAGCGCCGCCATTTGGTTGCAGTATTTTTCGACCTTCGCGAGGCCTATGACACGGCTTGGTGCTATCACATCTTACACTTGATCAGTGGGGTCTTCGGGGCCCACTCCAAATTTTTATCCATCAGTTCCTGTTCCATCAGTCATTCAGGGTTTGGGTTGGTACTGTTTTTAGTTCTCCATGTACCTAGGAGAATGGCATCCCACAGGGTTCTGTATTAAGTGTACTTCTTTTCCTGGCCTCTGTCGGTCCTTTGGTCACCCTTGCTCTGTATGTGGATGTTTTCTGCATTTGGGTTAGTTCCTCTTCTATGGCCTCTGCAGAGCGGCAGCTCCAGGGAGCTGTTGGTGTGCCTCTGCATGGACCCTCTCACATGGGTTTCAATTCTCTCCTTTAAAATCGTAGGTGGTCCACTTCTGTCGCCGTACTATGATCCAACCTGATCCGGAGCTCTATCTCGATGCACAACTATTACCTGTGGTCCCATAGTTTCGTTTACTGGGTCTTCTTTTCGACAACAAGCTCGCCTGGCTGCCCCATATCAGACTTCTGAAGGTAGGACGTTTCCGTAAACTCAATGTCCTTCGCTTCCTTGCCCACACCTCTTGGGGTGCGGACCGCTCCATCCTTCTCTGCCATTATCGGGCTTTAGTGCTGTCTCTCTTGGACTATGGTTGTCAAGTTTATGGTTTGGCTGCTCCTTCCACACTGCATCTCCTAGATCCGGTCTACCATCATGGTATCCGTTTGGCCACCGGTGCCTTCCCTACTAGCCCTGTTGATAGTCTCCTGGTTGAAGCTGGGATCCCCCCCCCCCCTTTTCTGTTCGGCAGCCCCAGCTTCTGGTTTCTTATGCAATTGCTGTCCATTCCTCTTCCACTCATTCTTCCATTCTTAGAGATGTATGTTGGCACCAGCAGAATCATTCTGCAGTCAGCTCCAAATGCCAGTTCTCTAAATTTTCTCAGTAGTGTTGCACAGAAAGGATGTTCTCTTCCCTCCACAGATTCCCACTCAAGTTTCCAAAGCATTCCTGTAATACTCTCATGTTGATCAGAACTACTGGTAACAAACCTAATAGCCACCTCTAAATTGCTTCAGTGTCTTCCTTTAACTTCACCAAGCAGTGGTCCCAAACACTCAAGCAGTACTCAAGAATGGGTCACAGCAGTGTTCTACACATGGTCTCCTTTACAGATGAACCACTTTTTCTTACAATTCTCCCAATAAAACAAAGTCTGCCATTAGTCTTCCCTGTTACTAACATGATTTGCTCATTCCATTGTATACTGCTTTGCAGCATTATAACTAGGAATCTAATTGACATGATTGTGTCAAGCAGTACGCTACTAATGCTGTCTTTGAACATTATGGGATTGTCCAATCACCACACCAACCAGAAATTTTGTCTATGTCATCTTGTATACTCCTAGAGGCAACCAACAATGACACCATTCCATACACCACAGCATCATCAGCGAACAGCTGCAGACTGCTGCTCACACTGTACATCTGTACCAAATAAATGAAGTTCAATGGTGAGCAAAATAAACTAAGTCTAAACTGTCCTCAAAATATCTGGTATCCAAATTACACAAAAATTATTCACAGTCTAAACTGTGCAACTATTGTGCTACATATACCAATGAAGCAACTGCTACAAAAAAAATTAAAGACTGCTCTCTCACTAGGAGCTCTTGCACAACACTGTTTACTCTGTGTTGCCCATATGTAGTGAAGGATCATATGAATACCACTGCAAATAGCCATAGAAGTTGCATTTTTGTTACTTATTTGAATCTGTCACACAAAACATGGCCATGTTGCAAGTCAATTGACATCATTTTTCCATCTGGCTAGGCTTCCAGAATTTTGACACAAGCAAAGGTATTTACATAATTTTAAATAAATTGAACCTTTTTTTGCTTTATAAGGTAGTGCACAAAAAAGCAAGCATAATTTCGATGTGTGACTGTTCAGAGCACCGCCTTTCACATGGTGTCTAATACTGGGACTGTCTTCTCCATACTTTTTTGAACTGGCAAAATGCCAATTTTTCAGGCACAATTGAATGCACTACATCATGTGGCACATCCATTACTTTGTCTTACTGTAATTTCTTTTGCTGTATCAGGATTTTCTATATTAATGTTATCTAACTATAATTTTTAAACACATACCAAGGTAGTACAAGATATTCACAATATTGATTAAAAAATAATGTTCTGCAACTGGATTCAAAATCTACATCAAACTATCTTTGAAAATGGTCTACTGCTCAGATACATTTGGCTTTTGTATAGAAAGTGATAAATTTTCTATATTTATGATTTTGATTGATTTATTTTGGGAAGGGTACCAAACAGCGAGGTCATCAGTCCCATCAGATTAGGGAAGGTTGGGGAAGGAAGTCAGCCATGCCCTTTCAAAGGAACCAACCTGGTGTTTGACTGAAGTGACTTATGGAAATCATGGAAAATCTTAATCTAGATAGCTGGATGTGGGTTTAAACCATTATCCTCCCAAACGTGAGTCCATTGTGATAAGCACTGTGCCACCTCATTCACTTTATGATTTTCCATCTTTCTCTGATGTTTTGCAACTTCTGAACTTCTAGGTCTAGTTGTCTCTCTGAGATCTTTCCATGAGTAATATACTATCATTGAACTGTATTTATTTTGTAACTAGTGCTTTCTTAATTTGTGACTGGTGATTTCTTAATGTCCATGGGACCAAGCCAGGACAGGGAACATGGTCCAGATATGTCCCACAGGAATATCGGTCACTTACAACTGAAGCTGACCACCTATCTCAGTTGGTTTGGTTGTCTGCTCTTCATTTTAGACAGACACAAGAGAGGTCTTATTGCCTGCAGTTTTCATTGCAGCCACCTCCTCACTATTATTTTTTACTAACTGTCAGATGTTCACATGCATTGCCACACACTCCCCTCTCTTGGACAGAGGCATTCAATGAATTCCAAAGTAAAGTTCTATGTACTGACTTGGCAGAAAATCCTAAGAAATTTTGGTCTTATGTCAAAGCGGTAGGTGGATCAAAACAAAATGTCCAGACACTCTGTGACCAAAATGGTACTGAAACAGAGGATGACAGACTAAAGGCCAAAATACTAAATGTCTTTTTCCAAAGCTGTTCCACAGAGGGAGACTGCACTGTAGTTCCTTCTCTAGATTGTCGCACAGATGACAAAATGGTTGATATTGAAACAGATGACAGAGGGATAGAGAAACAATTAAAATTGCTCAAAAGAGGAAAGGCCGCTGGACCTGATGGGATACCAGTTCAATTTTACACAGAGTACGCGAAGGAACTTGCCCCCATTCTTGCAGCGGTGTACCGTAGGTCTCTAGAAGAGTGTAGTGTTCCAAAAGATTGGAAAAGGGAACAGGTCATCCCTGTTTTCAAGAAGGGACGTCGAACATATGTGCAGAACTATAGACCTATATCTCTAACGTCGATCAGTTGTAGAATTTTTGAATGCGTATTATGTTCGAGTATAATGACTTTTCTGGAGACTAGAAATCTACTCTGTAGGAATCAGCATGGGTTTCGAAAGAGACGGTCGTGTGAAACCCAGCTCACGCTATTCAGCCACGAGACTCACAGGGCCATAGACACGGGTTCCCAGGTAGATGCCTTGTTTCTTGACTTCCGCAAGGCGTTCGATACAGTTCCCCACAGTCGTTTAATGAACAAAGTAAGAGCATATGGACTATTAGACCAATTGTGTGATTGGATTGAAGAGTTCCTAGATAACAAAACGCAGCATGTCATTCTCAATGGAGAGAAGTCTTCCAAAGTATGAGTGATTTCAGGTGTGCTGCAGGGGAGTGTCATAGGACTGTTGCTATTCACAATATACATAAATGACCTTGTGGATAACATCAGAAGTTCACTGAGGCTTTTTGTGGATGATGCTGTGGTGTATCAAGAGGTTGTAACAATGGAAAATTGTACTGAAATGCAGCAGTATCTGCAACAAATTGACACATGGTGCAGGGAATGGCAATTGAATCTCAATGCAGACAAGTGTAATGTGCTGCGAATACATAGAAAGAAAAATCCTTTATCATTTAGCTACAATATAGCAGGTCAGCAACTGGAAGCAGTTAATTCCATACATTATCTGGGAGTAGGGATTAGGAATGATTTAAAATGGAATGACAACATAAAATTAATCATCGGTAAAGCAGATGCCAGACTGATATTCATTGGAAGAATCCTAAGGAAATGCAATCCGAAACCAAAGGAAGTAGGTTACATTACACTTGTTCACCCACTGCTTGAATACTGCTCAGCAGTGTGGGATCTGTACCAGATAGGGTTGATAGAAGAGATAGAGAAGATCCAATGGAGAGCAGCACGCTTAGTTACAGGATCATTTAGTAATCGTGAAAGCGTTATGGAGATGATAGATAAACTCCAGTGGAAGACTCTGCAGGAGAGACACTCAGTAGCTTGATATGGGCTTTTGTTGAAGTTTCGAGAACATACCTTCACCGAGGAGTCACTCAGTATTTTGCTCCCTCCTACGTATGTCTCGTGAAGAGACCATGAGGATAAAATCAGAGAGATTAGAGCCCACACAGAAGCATACCGACAATCCCTCTTTCCACAAACTGGAATAGAAGGGAGAACTAATAGAGGTACTCAAGGTACCCTCCGCCACACACCATCAGGTGGCTTGCGGAGTATGGATGTAGATGTAGATGTAGATGTAGACTCCAATTACACACACACTTTTGTGAATAGCCCAGAGGGCTGTCATTTTATAAAGGAGCGGTATACAGGCAACACCCAACAGAAGTCAATCAGTCATCATAATTACATGAGGATGAAAACAAGTCAGCTTGCCAAAGTATGACACTGTCTGGATGAAAACAGCCAAATATATACACAAGAAGAGTTCAGAACTTGAAAGAGAGGATACTTTAATTTTATTTGGTGGGGAGCCCACTTCATGCTGGTTACATGAGTGATATGACATGGAATGGACCTCATGACCACTTGAAAGCATTGGGAATCCATTCTATTATATGATTACTCAATTTCCACCCAGAAGACATAGAAACTTGTCAGAGCTTAGTCTAAGGAGAGCACATTTTGGTTGATGATATCTCAGATGTGCTCATTAGGGCTGATGTCAAGTGATTTGTAGCATAACCCCAGCTCCCTCAAAGACTTGGAGAGCTCTTTGAACAATTCTGGCCTAATTATGGAGTAATACAATGGTATATTATCTAGCTGGAACTACAGAGCACCTATAAGATGCTGTAGCCCATAAAATGGATGAACATGGTCAAATATGGATGTTTCTGTGTTGTTCACAGGTGGGAGACAATGGTAGATATACACCGAAGAGCCAAAGAAACTGGTACATCAGCCTAATATCGTGTAGAGCCCCTGTCAGCATGCAGAAGTGGCACAGCATGATGTGACATGGACTCAACCAATGTCTGAAGTAGTGCTGGAGGGAATTGACATCATGAATCCTGCAAGGCTCTCCATAAATGGTGATCTATTCTGAACATCACATTACAAGGCAGTGCAGATATGCTCAATAATGTTCTTGTCTGGGGAGTTTGGTGGTCAGTGGAAGTGTTTAAACTAGGAGGAGTGTTCCTGGATCCAGTCTGTAGCAATTCTGTAAGTGTGGAGTGTCAGTGCCCTGCTGGAATTGCCCAAGTCTGTCAGAATACACAATGGACATGAATGGATGCAGGTGATCTGACACGATGTGTATATGTCGTCTGTCAGAGTCATTCTAGATGTATCAGGGTTCCCATATCACTCCAACTGCACATGCCCCACACCATTGCAGAGCTTCCACCAGCTTGAACAATCCCCTGCTGACATGCAGCATCCATGGATTCATGAGGTTGTTCCCATACCCGTACACATCCATCCACTCAATACAATTTGAAACAAAACTTGTCTGACCTGGCAACATGTTTCCAGTCATCAACACTACAATGTCAGTGTTGATGTGTGCAGGCAAGGTGTAATGCTTTGTGTCATGCAGTCATCAGGGGTACATGAGTGGGTTTTCAGCTCCAAAAGCCCATATCAATGATGTTTCATTGAATGGTTCATGCCCTGACACTTGCTGATGGCTCACCATTGAAATCTGCAGCAAATTGTGGAAGGGTTGCTTTCTGTCACTTTTAACAATTCTCTTCTGTCCTTGTTGGTCTTGTTCTTGCACCATCTTTTTCCAGCCACAGCGATGTCAGAGATTTGATGTTTTAGCAGATTCCTGATATTCACAGTACATTCATGAAATGGCTGTACAGGAAAATACAAACTTCATCACTACTGGGGAGATGCTGTGTCCCATCGCTCATGCACCAACTATAACACCACATTCAGACTCACTTAAATCTTGATAACCTGCCATTGTAGCAGCAGTATCCGATCTAACAACTGCACCAGACGCTTGTTGTCTTATATAGGCATTGCTGACCACAGTGCCAAATCCTGACTGCTTACATATCTTTGTACTTGAATATGCATGCCTATACCAGTTTCCTTGGCACTTTACTGTATGATTGGCCCCATCTGATTCCCTGTGAACATCATTCACATGGGCATACTGGTGTCTCTTACTTGAACAGCGCCCAGATGTGTCACCTTGTCAGGTTGTAAACTCATCACCCGATGTCACCATGTGGCACTTCAGCCCAGGCAAACTTCTCCCATCCTTTGAGCATCAAATGATAATGATGCTAACATCTGTGCTACATAACACGTAATGTGTAGAAGTGCTGATATGGGGCAAAAAGATGGTTCTGTACAGTATGGCATCTCACTACCTATTCCTTTCCAGCACTGAATTAGTAAATGATATGCTGCTCAATCCCAAGACAGAAACATGGCAGGGTTCAGTGTTGATTCTAGCAGCCATGTTATAGTATCCTATGGGCACCATGGTTACTCTGCAAGATCACATTACTGCTAAGGATTATGTAATCATTGTAGCTGATCAGGTCCATCCCATGGTACAATGTTTGCTCCCCAATGGTGATTCTTTCTTTGAAGATGACAGAGTCCCTCTTCACACAGCTCAAATCACCCAGGACTGGCTTCCTGTGCACAAAGATGAACTGTTGACTTCCCACTAACCACCATGGTCACCAGATCTCAATAGTATTGAGTCTTTGTGGTCTACTTTGCAGGGAAGGGTGCGTGATCACTATCTACATCTATTATCATTACTTGAACTTGCCACAATTTTGCAGGAAGAATGGTATAAGATTCACTTGAAAACTATATAGGAGCTGTATTTAACCATTCTCAGATGACTGGAAGCTGTTTTGAATTCCAGAAATCTGCCTACACTGTATTAGGCATTGCAATGTGTTGTGTATGTGATGCTTCCATATTTTTGTCCACCTTCTGTACTTCCTTTGTTTTTAGCAGAACACATTTCATCCAAAATTTTTAAACAGGCAATTCAGAAGAATAGATAATCAAGTGATATTTCTCCTGATATAATTTAAAAAACATTATTAATCTTTTGTCATTACTTTTATTTAAAACATACATTAGTAAGGTACCATAATCACATGATTTGTAAGTGTATGTTATGAGACTAATAAATTGCAATTCACAATTCACAATAGGCTATATGTGTGCTGTCCAGTGCAATAAATCAAAGTGTGCAGCAAGTCTGCAGTTTAAATATTTTCCGGTCTTTTGTTGTATCTTGTCTCACATAATGATTTTTCTGCCCTGCTCTGACATTAAAGCACCACAATACATTGCTTCAATTTCATGCATTTATCAGTTCTAGAGCTGGAGCATATCTGAGGATATTCTTTGTATAAATGGCAATTTGGCTAAGTTTGTAATTATTTTACATCTCAACAGGCTTTTTTTCATGTGGAGAGGTAACTGTAGATTTGTTTCTTGTGACTGTACATTTAAAAAAAGCAGTGAGGTGAGTGAGTGGTAATAATAGTGTAGTCTGGCATTTCAAAGATGTACGTTAGATGAGAGGTTGCAGATGAAAGGGCAATGAAGAATTTTAAAGGTGTAAATATCCATGAAGCCTTTTTACATGCAGGAATTGTAGTCCCCACACATTTGAAGCAAATGATAAAGAAAAAAGTCATTATAATGAGAAACTTCTAATGTATAGGTGGAAAATTTGCCCCAATAGTGACCTTACCAAATTCCTGTCCTGTCACACAGCCATATTTTTCTGAAACCTTAACTTGAATACCAAGCGAGGTGGCACAGTCGTTAGCACACTGGACTCTCATTCAGGAGGACGATGGTTCAATCCCACATCTGGCCATCCTCATTTAGATTTTCCATGATTTCCCTCAATTGCCCCAGGAAAATGCTGGGATGGTTCCTTTGAAAGGGCACGGCCGACTTCCTTCCCCATCCTTCCCTAATCCGATGAGACCGATGACCTCACTATTTGGTCTCTTCCCCCAAAACAACCCCAACCCTTAACTTGAATAAATCTTCAATGGAGGCACCATTTATCCTCCAATGTTGCAAATTTTATTCAAACATGTTGTTGGCCGTGTGAAATATTCACAGCTGCTCAAAATGCATTGACAATATGCATAGCTACTCAAAGCCCACTGTCAGTTTTAAATCATCATGAATGGTTGCACATTGTAAATATGTTAACCGTCATTGTCACATTTTATCCACATTTATGTATGTTGTTATATTTCTAATTTCCTGTAACAGTTGATTGCAACTGCCATTCTATTCAATTTTTTGTGTTTACATTGTATTTGCAACGTGTTTACACTTGAAAACAGCTGCAGAAGCTGAAACTAGATGTTTATATATGACATAACCAAATGAGATCCTAATGAAATTTAGAGTATTGGTGAAAATAAATCACCTTTATTTAACTATGTTATGAAAAGGATAGATTCTTGCTCACCATAAAGAGGGCAAGATGAGTTGCAGACAGGTGCAATGAAAAGACTGTTACACACTGAGCTTTCAACCAAAGCCTTCTTTGGAAATAAAAGAAAAAACACACACATTCACACAAGAAGGCACCCCTCATGCACCAATCTACATCTACATCTACATCCATACTCTGCAAGCCACCTGATGGTGCGTGGGGGAGGGTACTTTGAGTACCTCTATCGGTTCTTTCTTCTGCTCCAGTCTTGTGTTGTTCATGGAAAGAAAGATTGTCGGTATGTCTCTGTGTGGGCTCTAATCTCTCTGATTGTATCCTCATGGTCTCTTCATGAGACATACGTAGGAGGGAGCAAAATACTGCGTGACTCCTCGGTGAAGGTGTGTTCTCGAAACTTCAACAAAAGCCCGTACTGAGCAACTGAGCATCTCTCTTGCAGAGTATTCCACTGGGTTTATCTATCATCTCTGTAATGCTTTAGCAATTACTAAATGATACTGTAATGAAGTGCGCTGCTCTCTGTTAGAACTTCTCAATCTCTTCTATCAACCCTATTTGGTATGGATCCCACACTGGTGAGCAGTATTCAAGCAGTGGGCGAACAAGTGTAATGTAACCTACTTCCTTTGTTTTCGGATTGCATTTCCTTAGCATTCTTCCAATGAATCTCAGTCTGGCATCTGATTTACCGATGATTAATTTTATATTGTCATTCCATTTTAAATCATTCCTAATGCCTACTCCCAGATAATGTATGGAATTAACTGATTCCAGTTGCTGACCTGCTATATTGTAGCTAAATGATAAAGGATCTTTCTTTCTATGTATTCGCAGCACATTACATTTGTCTGCATTGACATTCAATTGCCATTCCCTGCACCATGTGTCAATTCGTTGCAGATACTGCAGCATTTCAGTACAATTTTCCATTGTTACAACCTCTCGATATACTACAGCATCATTTGCAAAAAGCCTCAGTGAACTTCCGATGTTATCCACAAGGTCATTCATGTATATTGTGATTAGCAACAGTCCTATGACACACCACTGCAGCACACCTGAAATCACTCATACTTTGGAAGACTTCTCTCCATTGAGAATGACATGCTGCATTCTGTTATCTAGGAACTCTTCAATCCAATCACACAATTGGTCTGATAGTCTGTATGCTCTTACTTTGTTCATTAAACGACTGTGGGGAACTGTATCAAATGCCTTGCAGAAGTCAAGAAACACGGCATCTACCTGGGAACCCGTGTCTATGGCCCTCTGAGTCTCGTGGCTGAATAGCGCGAGCTGGGTTTCACATGACCGTCTCTTTCGAAACCCATGCTGATTCCTACAGAGTGGATTTCTAGTCTCCAGAAAAGTCATTATACTCAAACATAATATGTGTTCCAAAGTTCTACAACTGATCAACGTTAGAGATATAGGTCTATAGTTCTGCACATCTGTTCGACGTCCCTTCTTGAAAACGGGGAGGACCTGTTCCCTTTTCCAATTTTTGGAACACTATGCTCTTATAGAGACCTGCGGTACACCGCTGCAAGAAGGGAGGCAAGTTCCTTCACATGCTCTGTGTAAAATCAAACAGGTAACCCATCAGGCCCAGCGGCCTTTCCTCTCTTGAGTGATTTTAATTGTTTTTCTATCCCTCTGTCATTATTTATTTATTGATTTATTTACTCATCAAGTTCCATAGGACCAAATTTAGGAGCAAATCTCCAAGGCCATGGAACTTGTCAGTACATGAAATTACAACATAAACATAACAACAGATAAAAATAAATGTTCATGAGCCTTAAAAAAGTCAGTCCATAAGTTTAAGTAAACATATCAGCGATACAATAAAAAGTAGCTTAATTTTTCAAGGAACTCCTTGACAGAATAGAAGAAGTGACCCATGAGGAATCTCTTCACATTTGATTTGAAAGTGCGTGGATTACTTCTAACAAGGGAACCTCCCCATCGCACCCCCCTCAGATTTAGTTATAAGTTGGTACAGTGGATAGGCCTTGAAAAACTGAACACAGATCAATCGAGAAAACAGGAAGAAGTTGTGTGGAACTATGAAGAAATAAGCAAAATATACAAACTGAGTAGTCCATGGCAAGATAGGCAACACCAAGGATAGTGGGAGCTCAGGAGCGCCGTGGTCCCATGGTTAGCGTGAGCAGCTGCGGAGCGAGAGGTGCTTGGTTCAGGTCTTCCCTCAAGTGAATAGCTTAATCTTTTATTTTCAGACAATTAGTATCTGACAATCTCTTATGCTCCTGAGCTCCCACTATCCTTGATGTTGCCTATCTTGCCATGGACTACTCAGCTTGTATATTTTGCTTATTTTTTTCATAGTTCCACACAACTTCTTCATGTTTTCTCGATTGATCTGTGTTCAGTTTTTCAGGGCCTATCCACTGGACCAAGTTATAACTAAATCTGCGGGGGGAGGGGGGGGGGGGTGCGATGGGGAGGTTACCTTGTAAGATGTTTGACTTCGAGTGGCAGCTTTTTGAAAATGGATGCAGCAGTATACTGCACATCTTTTTGCACAAGAGTTAAGGAAGTCCGATCCAAATGCAGATTTGATTTCTGCCGTGTATTAACCAAGTGAAAGCTGCTTATTCTTGGGAATAAATTAATATTGGTAACAAGAAACAACAATAAGGAATATACATATGGAGAGGCCAATGTCAAAATACCCAGATTCGTGAATAGAGGTCAACAAGAGGTTCGTGAACTAACACCACTGATTGCCCAAACCGCCCATTTCTGAGAAAAAAATATCCTTTTAGAATGAGAAGAGTTACCCCAAAATATAATATTGTATGGCAATAGTGAATGAAAATAAGCATAGTAGACTAATTTTTGTGTCAAATGATCACTCAGTTCTGATACCATTCAAATAGTAAAAATGCCAGTATTAAGTCTTTGAACAATATCCCGAATGTGGGCTTTCCACAACAGCTTGTTATCTATCTGAACACCTAGAAATTTGAACTGTTCAGTTTCACTAATCATATGCCCATTCTGTGAAATTAAAAGTCCGGTTTGGTTGAATTGTGTGTTATAAACTGTAAAAACTGAGTCTTACTGTGATTTAGCGTTAGTTTATTTTCTACAAGCCATGAATTGAGGTCGTGTACTGCACTATTTGAAACAGAGCCAGTGCTGCACACAACATCCTTTACTACCAAGCTAGTGTCATCACCAAACAGAAATATTTTATTGTTACCATAATACTAGAGGGCATATATATATATATATATATATATATATATATATATATATATGGAAATGGAAAAAAGAACACATTGACACCGGTGTGTCAGACCCACCATACTTGCTCCGGACACTGCGAGAGGGCTGTACAAGCACGGCACAGCGGACACACCAGGAACCGCGGTGTTGGCTGTCGAATGGCGCTAGCTGCGCAGCATTTGTGCACCGCCGCCGTCAGTGTCAGCCAGTTTGCCGTGGCATACGGAGCTCCATCGCAGTCTTTAACACTGGTAGCATTCCGCGACAGCGTGGACGTGAACCGTATGTGCAGTTGACGGACTTTGAGCGAGGGCGTATAGTGGGCATGCGGGAGGCCGGGTAAACGTACCGCCGAATTGCTCAACACGTGGGGCGTGAGGTCTCCACAGTACATCGATGTTGTCGCCAGTGGTCGGCGGAAGGTGCACATGCCCGTCGACCTGGGACCAGACCGCAGTGACGCACGGATGAACGCCAAGACCGTAGGATCCTACGCAGTGCCATAGGGGACCGCACCGCCACTTCCCAGCAAATTAGGGACACTGTTGCTCCTGGGGTATCGGCGAGGACCATTCGCAACCGTCTCCATGAAGCTGGGCTACGGTCCCGCACACCGTCAGGCCGTCTTCCGCTCACACCCCAACATCGTGCAGCCCGCCTCCAGTGGTGTCGCGACAGGCGTGAATGGAGGGACGAATGGAGACGTGTCGTCTTCAGCGATGAGAGTCGCTTCTGCCTTGGTGCCAATGACGGTCGTTTGCGTGTTTGGCGCCGTGCAGGTGAGCGCCACAATCAGGACTGCATACGACCGAGGCACACAGGACCAACACCCGGCATCATGGTGTGGAGAGCGATCTCCTACACTGGCCGTACACCACTGGTGATCGTCGAGGGGTCACTGAATAGTGCACGGTACATCCAAACCATCATCGAACCCATCGTTCTACCATTCCTAGACCGGCAAGGGAACTTGCTGTTCCAACAGGACAATGCATGTCCGCATGTATCCCGTGCCACCCAACGTGCTCTAGAAGGTGTAAGTCAACTACCCTGGCCAGCAAGATCTCCGGATCTGTCCCCCATTGAGCATGTTTGGGACTGGATGAAGTGTCGTCTCACGCGGTCTGCACTTCCAGCACGAATGCTGGTCCAACTGAGGTGCCAGGTGGAAATGCCATGGCAGGCCGTTCCACAGGACTACATCCAGCATCTCTACGATCGTCTCCATGGGAGAATAGCAGCCTGCATTGCTGCGAAAGGTGGATATACACTGTACTAGTGCCGACATTGTGCATGCTCTGTTGCCTGTGTCTATGTGCCTGTGGTTCTGTCAGTGTGATCATGTGATGTATCTGACCCCAGGAATGTGTCAATAAAGTTTCCCCTTCCTGGGATAATGAATTCACGGTGTTCTTATTTCAATTTCCAGGAGTGTATATATATATATATACACATAAGGAACAGGAGTGGCCCCAATACTGATCCCTGGGGCGCCCCCCACTTGACAGTACTCCACTCAGACCCCACATCACAGCCATTTTCAACATTGTGAATAATGACCTTTTGCTACCTGTTGCTAAAGTAAGAGGTGAACCAATTGTGAGCTACCCCGTATTCCGTAATGGTCCAACTTCTAGCGCAGTATTTTGTGATCAACACAATCAAATGCCATAGTTAAATCAAAAAATATTCCAAGCATTTGAAACCTTTTGTTTAACCCATCCAGTACCTCACAGAGATAAGAGAATATATCATTTTCAGTTGTTAAACGACTTCTAAAGCCGAACTGTACATTTGATAGCAAATCGTGTGATATAAACTGAGCAATTATCCTCACATACATAGCATTTTCAATAACTTTTGCAAACACTGATGGCATAGAAATAGGTCTAAAATTACCTGCATTATCCCTTTCTCCCTTTTTATAAAGTGGCTATATTACTGAGTACTTTAATCATTCAGGAAACTGACCATTCCTAAAGGAAAAATTACAAATATGGCTAAATACAGGGCTAACATGTGCAGCACAGTACTTTAATATTCTGCTAGATGCTAGACACTCCATCATAACCATGAGAGTCCTTAATCTTCAGTCATTTAATTATTGACACAATTTCCCTCTCATCTGTATCACAGAGGAGTATTTCAGACATCAATCTCGGAAAGGCATTTGCCAAGAAAGTTATATGATTTCCTGTAGAAACTAAATTTTTATTTAATTCACCAGCAATGCTCAGAAAATGATTGTTAAATGATGTACATACAGGGCTATTACACATGATTGAAGCGATTTCATAAGTTCACTGTAGCTCCATTTATTGACATATGGTCACGACACACTACAGATATGTAGAAAAACTCATAAAGTTTTGTTCGGCTGAAGCCGCACTTCAGGTTTCTGCTGCCAGAGCGCTCGAGAGCGCAGTGAGACAAAATGGCGACAGGAGCTGAGAAAGTGTATGTCGTGCTTGAAATGCACTCACATCAGTCAGTCATAACAGTGCAACGACACTTCAGGACACAGTTCAACAAAGATCCACCAACTGCTAACTCCATTTGGCGATGGTATGCACTGTTTAAAGCTTCTGGATGCCTCTGTAAGGGGAAATCAACGGGTCGGCCTGCAGTGAGCGAAGAAACAGTTGAACGTGTGCGGGCAAGTTTCACGCGAGCCCGCGGAAGTCGACGAATAAAGCAATTAGGGAGCTAAACGTACCACAGCCGACGGTTTGGAAAATCTTACGGAAAAAGCTAAAGCAGAAGCCTTACCGTTTACAATTGCTACAACCCCTGACACCTGATGACAAAGTCAAACGCTTTGAATTTTCGGCGCGGTTGCAACAGCTCATGGAAGAGGATGCATTCAGTGCGAAACTTGTTTTCAGTGATGAAGCAACATTTTTTCTTAATGGTGAAGTGAACAAACACAATGTGCGAATCTGGGCGGTAGAGAATCCTCACGCATTCGTGCAGCAAATTCACAATTCACCAAAAGTTAACGTGTTTTGTGCAATCTCACGGTTTAAAGTTTATGGCCCCTTTTTCTTCTGCAAAAAAAACGTTACAGGACACGTGTATCTGGACATGCTGGAAAATTGACTCATGCCACAACTGGAGACCGACAGCGCCGACTTCATCTTTCAACAGGATGGTGCTCCATCGCACTTCCATCATGATGTTCGGCATTTCTTAAACAGGAGATTGGAAAACCGATGGATCGGTCGTGGTGGAGATCATGATCAGCAATTCATGTCATGGCCTCCATGCTCTCCCAACTTAACCCCATGCAATTTCTTTCTGTGGGGTTATGTGAAAGATTCAGTGTTTAAACCTCCTCTACCAAGAAACGTGCCAGAACTGCGAGCTTGCATCAACGATGCTTTTGAACTCATTGATGGGGACATGCTGCGCTGAGTGTGGGAGGAACTTGATTATCGGCTTGATGTCTGCTGAATCACTAAAGGGGCGCATATCGAACATTTGTGAATGCCTAAAAAAACTTTTTGAGTTTTTGTATGTGTGTGCAAAGCATTGTGAAAATATGTCAAATAATAAAGTTATTGTAGAGCTGTGAAATCGCTTCAATCATTTGTAATAACCCTGTATATCTGACTTATCAGTAACAGAAATGTTTTTACTGCAAATTCACTTTATATCGTCGACCTTGTGCTGCTGACCTGACACTTCCTTCACAACTGATCATATGGTTTTAATTTTATCCTGTGAATTAGCTATTCTATTTTCATACCACATACTCTTTCCTTCCTGATAGCATTTTTAAGCACCTTTCAATACTGTTTGCAATGGGCTACTGTAGCTTGAGTGTGACTACTTCTAACATTCTGATATAATTCCCACTTTGTTCTACATTATCCTTATCCCACTAGTCAGCCACCCAGGCTTCCCATTATTGCTAGTGCCCCATTTAGAATGTTCTAACGGAAAGCAACTCTCAACTATCATCTATTTTGATATCTACCATTTTGTCATCTGTGCGACAATCAAGAGAAGGAACTACAGTGCAGTCTTCCTCTGTGAAACAGCTTTGGAAAAAGACATTTAGTATTTTGGCCTTTAGTCTGTCATCCTCTGTTTCAGTACCATTTTGGTCACAGAGCATCTGGACATTTTGTTTTGATACACCTACCACTTTGACATCAGACCAAAATTTCTTAAAATTTTCTGCCAAGTCAGTACATAGAACTTTACTTTCGAATTCACTGAATGCTTCTCGCATAGCCCTCCTCACACTACATTTCCCTTCGTGTAGTTTTTGTTTGTCTGCAAGTCTTTGGCTATGTTTATGTTTTCTGTGAAGTTCCCTTTCCTTCTGCAGCAGTTTCCTAACTCGGTTGTTGTACCACGGTGACTCTTTTCCATCTCTTATGATCTTGCTTGGCACATACTTATCTAATGCATATTGTACAATGGTTTTGAACTTTGTCTGCTGATCCTCAACACTATCTGTACTTGAGACTAAACTTTTGTGTTGAGCCATCAAGTACTCTGAAACCTGCTAAACAGAAAAATTTTCCTACCTTTTTTAATATTTCTATTTATGGCTGAAATCATCACTGCAGTAACCACTTTATGATTGCTGATTCCCTGTTCTGCATTAACTGTTTCAAATACTCCAAGGCAGCACCCTGAAGATGGCTGATCACAGCCATCAACACATTCAGCTGTTCGTGAACAGTGGCCAGCTCCTCCTGCATCCATACACAGCAGTCACACATCCTATCCATCCTAAGAAATCAACAATTCACTGTATAGAGATAATCAACTTTTAATTAGATGGCTAATTCACTAAAGGCAGCTGCTAGCAGACTGAATTTTGGTTACTAGACACTTCTTGTTGGAAACAATGAAAATAAGCAGTACCTGTCTCTGGAGTGTATTCAAAACAAACATGAAATCTATGGAACACTATTATTAGTACTCGAAAATTAAAGCTTCCTAAAAGAAAAAAACACACAGAAAAAGAAGTGACAACTAAGAAAAACACAGTTAATACTTAAATTTACGTAGTTTGCTGTACAGCAGATGTGAAGCAGACAGCAGTTACAACAACAATGACTGCTGTCTCTGGCCAGAGTGGCCTGCTTGTATGATTGTGTGTGTATTTTCCTTTATTTCCAAAGAAGGCTTGGCAAAAAGCTCAATCTGTAAATATCTTTTCTTCGTGCCTATCTGCAACGTGATGTGTCATCCTTATGGTGAGTAGCAATCTATCCTTTTCATAATATTGTTGATATACCAAACTGGTCTTCTGATTGTTTGATTTCTCTGTCATTTAATGAATTTATGGCTGCAGTGCCCAGTATGAAGAAGATGTTTGTATAAATATACCTCTTTTCCTTGAAAAACCTTACAGGCGAAGATGTGATTGCAACAAATATACAGGGTGTTCTATTTGTTTTGACAAGCCCACACAACTTTTTGTTCAAAAGAAAAAATAATCATACCAAGCGAATGTTGTTTAGTTACCAGTGAGACATTAACCAGTGTGATGAACTGTCTTCTAACTTTGTATGTTACAAAGATATAAACAGGAGTACTTGTGTACATTTTGTATTCAGTACTCCAATTTCTCTACTCAAGACCTACTTAAAAATGTATCAGAGTGTACCACTCCTTAAACATGACAGTATTAAAAATAATCTAAAACTATTACTTTTCTGTACTAGCACACAGTTTTTACAGAAAACAAATGGAAACGCAAAGGAAACACACACTGATCATTCAGTCAACCATTTCCAGTTGTAAGCTTGCCTGAGTGTACACCAGCTAATAGAAGATAAAAATGCAGCTCACTTGAGGTGGTCAAGATAAATTGGACTGAATAACCAGTATACATTTTCCTTGTGTTTTCATTTGTTTACTGTGAACACCAGCAAATGGTTACATTAACCTGGATACCTGCACTGTGTCAAAGTCAATTCTGTGTTATGTTTTTAATACTCTGCATACACTGATATAATTCTGAACATGTGTCTGAATATTAAGGTACAAATAATCGTCTGTTTCACTGAAGGTTGGCTAAACCTATTTGCATTTTTCATGTAAAGCGCAGTCAAATGAAAATGAGAGAGATGGAAAAAGTACGTGAACTGTTTATTATTTCAAAAATAATCAACATAACTGTTAATACATTTATTCCACTGTAGTACAACATGATAAATGCCTTCATGGAAAAATTTTTGCAGTTGTGTGTGGAACCATGATTGTAACCAGGTGTGCACCTCTTCAACAGAAGCAAATCAATGGCCATAAATGCCTTTCTTCTGGGCTCCAAAAATATGGGGATCACATGGGAAGAGACTGGGGCTGAACTGAGGATGTGTAATGGCTTCCCAGCAAAACTTCTGCAGTGAAGTCAAAACAACCTTGGCAACATGTGGGCCTACTCACTTGTTATTGAGGTTGTTCTGACTATGCTTCAGAAGTTTTGCTTAGAAGTTACATGTCCTCCTTACAGTCCTGTCCTTTCCTCATGCAATTTTCATAATTTTGGAGCCCTGAAGAAAGACATTTGTGGCTACCACTTTGTTTAGCTTGAAGAGGTGAACTCCTTGGTACAATCACACCTCTGCAGACAACTGCAAACACTTTTCCATGAAGGCATTGACCATCTTGTCTCACTTACTTACTTGCTTACTTACTCACTGGTCATACCGGACTCGAGAGTCCATTACTGCAGCAACGTATTTTCGCCATCTGTCCCTGTCTTGGGCTATTTCCTTCCATTCACCTTCAATACCTAGGCTCTTCAAATCAGCCTTCACATTTTCCTCCCATCTACGCCTCAGTCTCCCCACAGCACGTTTTCCTTCTAGCTGCCCTACCAGTACTCTGCGCGCTGCCCTGCCCTCATCCATTCGAGCTACGTGACCCGCCCATCGCAGCCTACGTGATTTAATAATACTGATTATGTCAGGGCTTGAATAGAGTTCGTGAACCTCTTCGTTATGCAGTTTTCGCCACTCTCCGCTAATGCCATCCCTTTTTGCTCCAAAAATTTTCCTCAAAATTTTGTTTTCAAATACTCGAAATGGCTTTTCATTTTGCACAGTGAGAGACCAAGTCTCACACCCATACAGCATAACTGATAGAATAATAGTTTTGTATATTCTAATCTTTAAATTCCTAGACAATATCCGTGATGAAAGTGATCTATTCAGTGAGAAGTAGCACGCATTTCCCGCCCGTAATCTCTTCTTCAGTTCGGATTCAATCTCATTTCTCACAGTGATGTCCACGCCTAGATACTTAAATGTGTTCACTTTTTCAAACTGCATGTCTCCAACTCTTAACATTTCCTGATCTACTGCTGTTGGCATTCTAGTAGTAACCAGGTATTTAGTTTTGTCTTTACTTATCCTTAGACCTACATCTTCACTAGCCTTGTTTAACGCATTCGCATTTGCTGTTACAGATTCTTTCCTATCGCTAATGATGTTTAGATCATCTGCATATCCTAATATCTTAATATTTCCATTTAACTCCACACCCTCTGAATTATCTGCTGCCATTCGTACAATATATTCTAGGACTAAATTAAAAAGTAGCGGAGACAGGGCATCTCCCTGCTTAAGTCCGTTCTTTATTACAAATTCTTCTGACTTCAATTTCCCCATGTGTACTCTACCTTTTGTGTTTTTCAAGCTCGCTTCTATAAGTCTAACATACTTCTTTGGTATTCCAAGTTCCAAAAGAATTTGGTACAATTTTGACTGAAATACTGAATCATATGCTTTTGTAAAATCTATGAAGTGATTATGAACTGGTTTATTGTATTCTCATTTCTTTTCCAAAATTTGACGCAGGGTGAATATTTGGTCTATAGTTGATCTGTTCCTCCGAAAGCCAGCTTGGTAATCCCACACAATTTCATCTGCATATGGTGTAAGGCTGCTTAGCAGAATATTCGAGAAAATTTTGGAACATACTGGTAATAGTGATATCCCTGTATAATTACTACAATCCAATTTGCCACCTTTCTTAAAAATTGGGATCAGAATCGACTCCTGCCACTCTTCAGGTACCATCTCTGAGTTCCATACTTTAGTTAGCACCTTTGTGAACTACTTCCACCAAAGGCCTTGAAGCCCTTCCTATACCCATTTATGTCCAGGTAAAGTTCCCTAATGTTTTTTGTTTTACTGTTTGTTTCCATTTTTGTAACTTGATTGTTCAAATAATCCTTCTTCTTTGCCTGTAGCCTACGACCAACTTCCCTTCTCAAGTTCAAGAACTCCTCTCGTTTTCTGTCTCCCATTCTATCCCAATCTAATCGCGCTTTTCTCCTTTCCTCTACCAATTTCTTGCTTTCCTCATCAAACCACGGTTTCCTCCTGTTCTTCTTAATATTACCTATTGTGACCGTCGCTGCCTCTTTGATATTATTCCTCACAGTGATCCACTGTTTATTTACATCCTCGTCTTGATCTTCGTGTGTCCTGAGAGTATCAAACCTTTTTGTAATTTCTACCATGTACCTTCTTCTAAAGTTTTCATCATTTAGCTTGTCAGTGTCGAACCTAACAAGTTCTGCATTGTGACACCTTGATGTTGCTGTAGATAGCCGTTGGTGAACTTTGGCAACTACAAGAAAATGATCAGAATCACAGTCTGCTCCCCTGAAAGTCCTAACATTTTCTATACTAGTGTGCCATCTCCGAACTACAAGAACATGATCAATTTGGTTTCAGGTGTGTCCATCAGGAGAGACCCAAGTTGCTTTATGAATGTCCTTCCTCTTGAAATATGTGTTCTCAACAATCATGTCTTTTGAAACAGCAAAATTAACCACCCTTGTGCCATTATCATTCGAAATGTTATGCAAACTTTCTTTCCCAATTGTAGGCCGGAATGCTTCCTCCTTCCTCATCTTTGCATTAAAATCACCTATGATTAATTTTGTATCATACGAGGAGAACTCATCCCACAGTTGATCTAGTTCTTCATAAAAGCTGTCTTTAACAACCTCTTCAGTGTCCTCCGTTGGTGCGTGTACATTAATTACTACTAGTCTATTCCACCTGCCGGACAACACTATAACTGATAGTTGGTCACTAATGAACCTTATATCTCTGATTGCGTGAAGCACTTTTCCCTGTATTGCGAAACCTGTTCCAAAACTGTGAGCTTCCGCACCTCTATAGAAAAATGTATAGTTACCCCTCTTTATGCTACCCGCCCCCTGCCACCGAGTTTCTTGAATAGCTGTAATGTCTACATCATATCTATCTAATTCGTCTAATAATGTCTGGAATCTTCCTGGCCTGTTCAAACTTTTAACATTCCATGTTCCCAACCTGAAAGTTCATTTCGGCCTGAATCTCTTCGAAGTAGGTTCCGCCCGGAGATCCGAATGGGAACCTAGTTTACCTCCGGAATATTTTACTTCAAAGGGACCCATGGCCATTAATGTTGCTGATTCTTGATGAATAGATTTGCTAGGAAGAGAAGAAGAAACAGGGATGGTTCATCACGCCATCGCCTGCATGAACACAAGAACTAAACACAAAAAAACAAATAGCAGTAGAAAATGATTACACTACCCATATGGTAGGCAAGTTAAACCAAAAACATGCAAACAGTACAAAAATGAACCCACCACACACACACACACAAATCCTTACCCAGCACAGAACAACAAAAAACACAAACAATGACCACACACAAGCCACAAAAGAGCAACAACACACACACAAAACAAAATGGCACATACTCACCTACAATAACAAGATTGTTCACAGAATAGGCAACATATTAAAGAAACAGGGACTCCAAATAGGATACCGGATGGAGAACACAAGACAGAAAAAGACCAGAACACAAGAAACACCCCTGGATAAATTTAACAGGTCAGGAATATATGAACTCACATGCAACACTTGCCAGTCAGTATACATAGGACAAACATGCAGATACTTCAAAACAAGATATTCAGAACATCTCAGAGCTTTAAAAAGCAACAGCTCCCATAGCACATTTGCTGACCACCTTATAGCCAACAACCACCACCCAACCACAATAGAAACAGACTTAGAATGCTAAAACCCAGCCACAGCCTATACAGCAAACTGACCATTGAGGAAAACTTCCATATAAAGAAGGCAATAGTGGAAGGAAAACAGGTCTTAAACGAATACACTACACTCTGCAAGGGCACACTATTTAACACATTAAAAGGAACTTTACAAATGAAAACAGCACAAACAGATAAAGCCTACACACACACACACACACACACACACACACAGACACACACACGTACGAAAAATAAATACACTAAAATCTGCAAAGACGCACCATTTGCACACAAATAGGAATACCATATAAAAGACAACAAGGACCGCTAAGAAACACACACAAAGATAAAATGCAAATAAAATTCAAATTTGGCGCCAAACTCTCTGGAAAACAAATGAACACTGACTGGGCTGGGACACACAACAAAACACAATCACACTGTGTTCTGGTGTAGTAAAAAGCGTTTTACTATGTAATTTGTGAAAAATACTTGCTATAGTTACGTATGCATCACAACATCTCAGCATGATGCGGAGAATGGAAGTGCTTGTCACACGAAAACGTAAGTAAGTACGAAAATAGGCGCGAAAAACTAAATTACACTCTAGAATATAGGTTAACTCTCAGCAAAAAACTTTCTCATCAACATGGTTTGGTTGCAGATGACAAGCTACCTGTAATAATTAACGCAAGAGTGGTCCAGTAAATTCATGCTCACCAAATGTAAAGGTATTTACAAAAAGAAACGATCTGTTGTTTGAACTAAAAATGCACTTAATTTTATAATCATGTAACAAAAATGTTCACATTGCAGAATAAATAAAAACGAAAACCCACAGATGATGGCACAGTGGTGCCGAAACATGTTTGGGTACTGAGAAAAACGGTGTTTTGCGTAACAGGCGGACCTCAAATCCCAAAAATGTTAACTGCAAACACGGCCAATACAAGGAGCTGCAAACCAAAGATGGATATGACTTTTTCATTCTACTTTCAATCAATTGGGACTTTTTAAAACAGCTTAGTAATTGGTACTACATTATAAATCTATGTTTAAATAAATTAACAATTACTTTTCTGTTTAAATTTATTGAAGCTCTTCTCCTTTTCCTGTTGGTTTACACCCACCACCGATAATTCTATTTTGGTAATGCTGAGGTGACATGAGGACAAATCATATAAGATACATTTTTTTAATTGTTTAATGATTTACTCACTTGCTTTTAAACCATATACTGTAACTTATTGGAAGTATTTTCTTAGCAAGAAAAATGTTTCATCATTAATTAATTTTCTTTGAATTTTTTTAGTTAATATAGTTTCATAATATGAATCATCCTTGCAAATACTGTATGTCACACTTTGGAACACTCCACTTGTCACCCAGTATTATCCTGGTCTTGAATGTATCAATCAGCTTCTTCGCCAAGGCCATGACTTCCTAAAATCATGGACTGAAGTGTGATCCATTCTGTGTGAGATTTTGCCAGCCACACCTAGAATAGCTTTTCGTCACCTGGTCTCCGCAATATCCTTGTCAGACCCTATGCTCCTTCTGCACCCATCTCCCTACCCTGTGGCTCCTACTCCTGTGACTGTCCCAGCAGCACGATTTGCCCTATGCACCCTCCTACCACCACCTATTCCCACCATGTAACTGGCAAAAATATACTATCACAGGGCGAGCCACCTGTGAAACAACACATGCCATATACCAGATGTTGTTTAAACACTCTTCAGCCTTATACAGTGGTATGACTACTACCCAGTTATCAGTCAGGATGAATAGACACAGGCAGAGGGTGTATACAGGCAACAAACAATATCCTGTTGCAGAGTGTGCTGTACAACATGACAGTCGTGATCTCTGCGCCTGTTGCACCACACAGGTACCAGTTTCTCAGAACTCCACAGGTGGGAACTAGCAGTACATGTCCTTGGTTGTCGCAACCCACCTGGTCTTAATTTACATTAATTCCTTCCATCTCAGCATTTCTTTCCTGTAACTTGTCCTTTCTTCACTCCATTTTAGTTTTCTACATCTTCCATTTTCTGGCTTGTTTATTTTTTGCTGTCCTGCCTGCCACCTCTGTTACATACAGTGCACTTAGCTTTTCACTTTTGTTAAGGCATGCATGATGTTTTCGTAGTAATCTCTGTCTTGTGTATTACCCTGTCTTCCATCTTTAAGCTCCCAGATTTTCAAATCTTGCCCGTTACAGTCCCCAACAATCAGTCTTTCTTTCTCATCACGTCCTGTAAGTCTACCCTGACCCGAGGTTCTGGGTGACTTTTCTGAACTATACCCGTTTCCCTACATCTCTGCAGTCCTTTTCCTTCACCCCTCTTCCTTCCTCTCCAACTCTTCTGCCATAAAATGGAGCCACTGGCCCTGAAAGCTTGTAAAAGTTAAATCCTGTGTGTGTGTGAGGCAATAACAGAGTTCAGTCAACTGTAATAACCGACTCATAGAGGGATGATCAACAAAAATATAATAAGTTGTCTGGGTAAGAATTTTAACAAGGAAAGCCTGGAAACCTAGATGGAGATGTATGGGGCTTAATGCTTTCATCAGACAAATATGAGGTCACAAGCATTAAGAAATGAGTAATGACTAAATCATGAAAGGATTCCCAGCAAAAAAGTCATCTTGGTAACAATTTTAACAATTACAGTCTGGAAACCTAGGCAGAGATGTACAGTGCTTGAAACTTTAGCGATATCAGTATGAGGTGACGAGCATTAAGAAACCAATAATTTCAAGCTGGCTGGTTGCAAATTGTGGGTAAAAGTGTGACATGATCACGTACCATCTATAAGCAAACAACCACAACACAGTATAAAGATGCCACCAGTTGACGAGCAGGACGGAGTTGATTCAAGAGTTCCTGACAGCAGATGAGTCTTGGGTGACCATCAACTGACAGCAGAGAATTATGCAAGGGAAATACGTGTATTCAGTTAAGCTTGTCCCCTAAGAAAGACTTGCATTCTTGCCTGTACGTATCTGTGGGTAGTTTGTCTATCATGGCTTACTTGTAGCTATGACTATTGTCATTTACAGTGTGATGTATACAGGACCTGAGGGTTCAATTTGAGCAATAAGAAACTGGCTCCCTTTCATGATTCTAGTCTAAGTGATAGGGCAGGCAGGCTATTTGTTCTGGTAATTTGAGTGTCTAGTAAGCCTCATCTATGTTCTCCACTCATTAAAATTGTGACCCAGTGACTGTGCTCTTCAGCATGTTCATGTAAGCTCAGGAAGAAGCAATAAAATCAGACCAAGGTACCAAACCAGAAGCTCATTTCTTCATTTGTACCTCCCTAGCCTTATACCCGAGTTTGTATGCTGTCTCCAACCATAGAGACCTGATAAACTTCAGCTAAACCCTGAACCATGTTGTCAACTTATTCCTTTGCATGAAGCCTGTAGTGTGCCAAAGCATTGGTGGATCTGAAAAATCCCACACCACTTGCTGTCTAACTGAGGGATTCATGTATGTATGTTGCAACCTCCATCAGGGTACAACACAACAATAATGCTTTAACAATGGCAAATTGATTGAATGTGTCTGCTCAGAACTGAATACGCTGGTCTGCATTGACGGTTTTCATTTGGTTGCTCCCACATACTGGTTTCACTCAAAAGACTGAATGTTTAGTCCAATCAATTCGTAAAGCTACAACCGACTGATTAAATTGTTTTCATTTGTTTGCTCACATAGAGTAGTTTTGCTCAAAATAATGAATGAATAATTCTGCTGACACGTGAAACTACAACCAAATTAGATGACTGTTTTCCAGTAACAAACTGAATCAATTGTTTTTTCATTTGGTTGTTCCTGTCACTAGGTCTTCCAATGCTGCAGTAGTCCAATGTGGTCTGACTACACAAATAAATAAAGTTTATAAAATTTCACTTTTGTTTATAAACTACTCTTTATAGCACAGTCACACCAGTATGTAGTCACACATACAAGTATGGATGTACTACAAGCATTACTCTGAGACAGCAAGAGTCTCAATTAGTTTTTTGACATTTAGCTGGATGGAATGGTTTGTCCTCTTCTATCTTGTCAGCAAGTGATGCATTTTTACTAATGTGACATGCTGTCTCATACAATCAGTGCTTTAATTACTATCAAGAAATTTGTAACTCCATGAATCATGATTTACCAGTCTGTGCGAGTTGACTGAAGCGTCCAATCCCACCCGTCGGCTTTGACCTGTGACATAAGGCTGTTGTTGTGTATGACGTCACGATGGCACGGAATTTAGTTAGTGAGAGAGGCGTGTTTGTAGGTGTCGTTTTGATGCAATCGGTGGTGCTCTCTGGTGGTGTGTTAGGTGATGTTTTTGGTTTAGTTTGCGAGTGTGGCGTCGTGTGAATTTTGGTAAATTGCTTTTTTATGTCTTTGGTAGGCATGGATATGACTGACAGGGTCAACAGTTTTTGGTTGTCAGCTACGATGGGGGACAGTGCGTTGTCTCTAATAAAATTTCTTCAACTATTCGGATTTTTGGATGAAGTCATGAAGTGTTCGGTATGCTGTGAAGAAATGAGGCTTACTTAAAGTTCCGGCGTCTCGGACTAGGAACGGCTGTATGTGGAGATGTTGTAAGGATAACAGGTCAAGGGAAGTGTTCGATCCCAATGTGTGGCTGGGAATGTTGGTTTTGGTATCGGGAGATGTTTTTGAGCTAGATAGGTCAAGGGAAGTGTTAGGTCCTAATTTATGAGATCGGGACCTGCTGTTGAGCTATATAGGTCAAGGGAAGTGTCCGATTCCAGATAATATTGTGTTTAGTGGTATTTGGGGAGTTTTGTGATGTTGGTTTTTTCCTCGTTTTGCGTGGTTTTGTATGGGGGTGGGTGTCTAAATTTGTTTATATTTAGTTTGTCCCCACCCAGAAACCCCCTATTTCCCACGCCTGTCCCGTTAGTGTCAGACTTTTTGTGGAATGTGTGTATGTTTGCTTTTCGATGTATTTTCGTCCTCATAATGTGTACGTAACTACTTTATATGCGCCATATTGGAATCGTGGTTTATGGTCGTTTCCGCCATATTTGTGACGTCATGGGTCAAAGCAGACGGGCAGGATCAGATCCTTCCATATTTCCGTCTGCGCTTCTTCCTTCAGACCTCCTCTAATGTCTACTGAATTGCTTACTTTCTGTTGAACATCCCAGCTGCGTACTTGAGGTTTCCTACATTTTTAAAATGTTTAGCAGATGCATACTGTGTTTTAGACTCTTTGTTGATGTGATTACTGCCATCTGAATTTTTACAGAATTCTTTCTTATATTTTCGTCTTCATACTTTGTTTCTTCCCCAGACATTATCCTTCTTTATGGTCATCAATGGGATGTTAAAACCTAATCTTCACTTCTTTTTTCTTATTTATATCATCTCCTTGTTTTGCGTTAGCCTTCCTTCTCCTTGAGTGACAGGGAACAATTACTACTATTTCGATCTCCCATTCATTCTTTTGCATTTTATTCTATTCTGCCTGTAAGCAACCAGTCTTAGTACTTGCACTTTTTCCCTTCATATTAATTTCATGTGTCATCTGTTTGTGCCTGTTTCTTCTGTGCTTGTATTACGACAAACTGTTCTAGCTGAGTGACCATATTGTCTTGACATGCAGCGTCAAGTAAATACAGTATATTCCTACATAAATATAGAAGAGAACGTAGCTTACTTGTTTTAACTGTCCAAGTAATTAACAGTGTAAAGTAGAGATAGTGGTTTTAATTGGATAGTTGTTTTATATTGTAAGGCAGAAGATGAAAGAGGTAAAACTTACCCATCAAATTGCACATGAAAAGGAATTATAAGGTACAGTCTTCCACATTGAATTCAACAATACAGAGTATTCTGGATTGAGTAGTAAAATATGTACATATACTAACAAAATATGTATCCATTGAAAGAACTCTATCTTCTCCAATAAAATGTTGAGCAAAATAAAACTGAGCAAATTCCTCCACTATCACATGAATGATATAAAACAGTGTGTTCCCATCTAGAAATAAACAGTCAACTATGAAAGAGCTTAAAATTGTAGAAAGGTACTTCAAAGAGACCAGGGCATAAATTGTGCAATTGCAGAATTGAGGTTTTACCATATGCTGAACACAGTTATATAAATACAAGTTGAATGGCTTTAGAGGTTTCCCAGAAATCTCTTAAGAGTTCTGCAAATTCCTCCCCCAACTGCAACAGGTTCCTAAGCACAAAGTAAAGGGGAGAATGATACCTAGACTACATTAATAAGATTGTTCCAGTGTTACCGTTGAACACGAACAGGATCGAGATCCATATGGAAGGAGCGAGGATACAAATGCAGGTAAAATCTCCTTGCATTTGTCTAAAAGAGATGTATTGCAACACTCCTGTGGAGAGTGTTTACACCATCCACAAAAAAGGATTAACTTACTTACAAGAGAGCTGTTAAAGGGTTAATAGCTTTACTTTTCTTGTTCTTCTTCTTTTCCCTTTTCACATTTCTTCTACAGGGTCAGTATTTATAAGTGTTTGAGCAATGTTAGTGGTAAGTGTTGGCCAGATGCCCTTCCAAATGCCCCCCCCCCCCCCACCAAGATAGAATTGGTGTACCCCACCTATCACCTGCATCTAGATTTATGTTCAAGTGTAAGAATGTTTGCTAAAAGTTTGCATAGCATGTAGCTGAGGCAGAATGTGCGTACCAGACCAGCATTTACCTCGTTGGATGTGGGAAACAGTCTAAAAACCACATCCTGTCTGGCCTACTCAGCAGCCCTCATCATTAATCCACAAGTCAGATTAAATCTGGATCAAGCTCACCACCTCACATCCCAGAAGGGCTGCTTTAATATGCTCAGCTACCTGGTTAGGTAATACCTTTATTAATAAAGTGATGAACATCATGTCTTACTTGTTCTCCTCATCACAGATTTGCAAACAATTTCACTCATTATACATGTTTATGAGAAGGTAACAGTATGCTCACTGTAGCTTCCTATAAGTTGTTCTGTGGATTGGCCCTATGAAAGTATGTGTCCTCTTCCCTTTTTGTCATCAGCAGGTCATATCAGACTTATGTTTATTTTCATACAACAGGGTGATTATAATTAAAGTTCCAGGTTCAAAATGCCATAAAAAAAGAATAGCTACTCAGAACGATGTCAAATTTGAATGGAATATTATCAAAGAAATGGGAAATTGTTGTGACTCACTGATCTTTCAAAGTGCCACCGCGCAGTTACGCGCGTCCTCTACATGTGGTGCTGTCTGCCAACCATGCAGCAGCAGCGCCACCTAAGCGGCCAACCAGCCAGCGACCGCTAGATTTGGACTCAGTTATGATTTGACTGTTAAAGTTTACACACGTCTTACTCTGTTTACTTGATCTGTGACTTTCATGTATTGCGTCTTCCTTGAAATATATTTGTTCAACTTGAAGTTATTACAATTGGTGATGAGGTAGTGATTTTTCTTTTCCATCATTGATCCACATGTTTCCATGGCTACTTTAGAGCAACTATTGCTAGGTCTTACAGAACAGCAAACGCTTCTCACAAATGCGATTCGTGATTTCGTCGCGGCATCAAATGCGGTGTGTCTCTCGCCGTTGTCTCTACCTACTTTTCCTCCTTACGACGAGACGGCGGCAGACTGGTCTGATTACGAAAAACGTCTTTGACAGCACTTCTTGGCATTTCATGTCGCGGACAAACAAACTTGTAAGTATCTGTTCGTTTAATGGATTTCACTTAAAATGTATCGGTTGTTGTCACAATCGGCTCCTTTGAAAGATCCTGCGTCTTTGTCCTTTGCTGAAATGTGCTCACTTCTGTCCGCCTATTTTCAAAAGCATACGCATGTGGTAGCCTCTCGTGTTGCCTTTTATCGTTGTCAAAAACTACCAAATCAATCCTATCGCACTTGGGTTGCTGAACTTCACGGCCTCAGTAGAAAGTGTCAATTTGTTACTGAATTTCACAAAGAGTCCTACGCCGATTCCATGGCACGGGATGCTATTATCCGATCGGCGCCCGACATAGAAGTTTGGCAACATGCCTTCAGTTGGCAAATCTGACTCTAGATGAAGTCCTATCCATCGCTCAGTCTTTTGAAATTCCTCGCATTACTGGAGTGCAAATAGAGGCCTGGGGTGACGTCGGGGGAATACAACCTCTGTGCACTGTTGACGAAGCGTGTGGCGTGTCCCCGCCAGCCGACGTGGCCGCAGTACGCTCCCAAGTGCAGCCTCGGCCTAGCCGTAAACAAACCTCTAAGAAACTACAGCAAAACCCACGGCAACTTCCTTCATGTCCGTGGTGTTTTACGAAACATTCACGAGAAGATTGTCCACAATGTTGGGCCGTGTGTCACAAATGCAAAAAAAAGGGGTCATGTGTCATCCGTTTGCAAATGCGACCTCATATATGATGTTCATGAACATGACACTGATTCTGATTCTGTGTTGTCTGTCAATTGTACTTCTTCCCCTTCAGGGAAGTTATTCCTCACTGTCCAAATACTTGGTCAAGATGTTCGCATGCAGGTGGATACTGGTTCTGCTGCCACTATCATCAATTCTCAGACGTATCTTCAGTTGGGTTCTACAATCCTGTCACCTGTCACTAAGCAATTACGGACTTACAATAAACAGAAGATTTCTCTCTTGGGACAATTTGATGCTGAGGTATCTTACAAATCTGTCGTTCGCACTGTTCCCATATTTGTGGTCGACCATAGTAACACGGAGAATCTTTTTGGTTTCGATGCCTTTCGTGTTTTTGGGTTCTCCATAGATGACTCTGTCAATATCGTCTCTGATGCTATTCCTTATTCTCAACTGGATTCCTTGTTGACGACATTGTCGTCCCTTTTTTGTCCTGGGTTAGGCCATGGAAACGACTTTGAAGCTCATATCACGCTCAAACCCACTGCTCGGCCCAAGTTTTTTCGGGCTTGACCCATTCCTGTGGCCCTTTGTGATCAGGTCAAACGGGAGCTGGATTGTCTCACTGCTTCAGGGGTCTTGCTTCCTGTCACTTCCAGTGAGTGGTCCTCTCCTGTCATTTTTGTTGCTAAGCCAAATGGTGATATTCGTCTCTGTGGCGATTTCAAAGCCACTGTAAATGCTCAATGCCTTATCGACACTTACCCTATGCCTCGACCTGAAGAATTGTTCACTAAACTTGCTGGAGGCCAGTATTTTTCTAAACTTGACCTGTCAGAAGCTTATCATCAACTTCCTCTTGACGCTGCTTCCCGGCAGTTTCTGGTCCTTAACACGCCTTTCGGCCTCTATCAATACCAACGATTGCCATTCGGGGTTGCCAGCACCCCTGCTATCTTTCAGCAATTCTTGGAACAATTATTGCTCACTGTCCCTGGGTGTATAAATTACCAGGACGACATTGTTGTCACTGGCTCCACCACTGACGAACATCTTCAAAATCTCCGTACACTTTTTCATGTCTTAGAGACAGCCGGTCTTAAGTGTAATCTTCAGAAATCAAAATTTTTTCTGGCATTTATCATGTACTTGGGGTTTCAACTCTCTCGGGATGGTATTCATCCGCTTCAGCAAACTGTCAATGCGATCGATGCTCTTCCTTGCCCTACATCTGTTAAGGAACTGCAGGCCTTCTTGGGGAAAATAGCATACTATCACAGGTTTTCACCATCTGCTGCTTCGGTGGCTCAGCCGTTGCATCACCTGTTGCATCTTTCAAAGTGCCGCCACGCAGTTACGCACGTCCTCTACATGCGGCGCTGTCTGCCAGCCATGCAGCAGCAGCGCCACCTAAGCAGCCAACCAGCCAGCAACCGCTAGATTTGGACTCAGTTATGATTTGACTGTTAAAGTGTACACACGTCTTACTCTGTTTACTTGATCTGTGACTTTCATGTATTGCGTCTTCCTTGAAATATATTTGTTCAACTTGAAGTTATTACAGAAATGTGATGGAAACAATAAAAATTTATGAAAATTTTCCCACTATATGGTGCTGAAAATGTCATAACGTAAATGGATTCAGCTACAAATTACAGAAGAATTGCAATATGATAGCTATGGTGTGAGTTCCACATTAAACCAACTGTACTGTGCAGTGTGACATTTGACAGTAAAACAGTGGAAGTGGTCAAAAGACATCTGTCATATTTTTTCCTTCATTGTCGTATCTGATTTATTTACTTCATTAACAAAATCAAATGAATTTTCCTAATTTTTTTCTCCTCTTTGCAGTCATGTATTAGGATTTGCAGAATACTTATATATTTTTCAACATTTCATTCAATATACCTAGAATGGCGGAAGGGGTCAATTCGAACCCACTGTAATTTCCTTTTTTAATGTATGTAGATCATCCAACAATGGAGTGGCAACAGTCAGCAGTCATGCAGCGCATTTGCTTCTCAGTGTTGCAATTTGGCACATGGAAATTCCAGTCAACCATAATTTATATCTTTTTTGTCCACAAAGCACGTTCTCGAACATCTGTCATCAGCGTAGACTTTCTGATGAACATCTCTTATTTATTTATTTCTTACTTCATTGATCCAACTGTGACAAACTCATGAGGGTATAGAGTGTGTCAGTAAACAATATATACATAGGTAGTATTAAAGCAGTCAATCATACTAAAGTAATATTCCATGTTTGCATTACACATATGTGGTTAGAATGACAGATTACAGCAAACATTAGACAGAGTAAGTGGAAAACAAGGAAAATTATGAAGTTGAATTGGAAATTGACTTCACTGACGAAGATGATAATTATGTACATGACACAAGTTTGGATGAAGACACTGTGAATAAGGAGTGATTAGCAGAAGAGGATTCATATGCTGATCTATATCAATCATCACTTCTTTTATTACAGCAGGCACAGCTGTACATGTCTGCAAAGATAACTGCTAGCAATGGAACCATGTGAGGGGTCGTGTTATAACTTCAAGTTGAACAAATATATTTCAAGGACGATGCAATACATGAAAGTCACAGATCAAGTAAACAGAGTAAGACGTGTGTCACTTTAACAGTCAAATCATAAACTGAGTCCGAGTCTAGTGGCCGCTGGCTGGCTGGCCGCTTAGGTGGCACTGCTGCTGCATGGCTGACAGACAGCACCGTGTGTAGAGGAGGTGCGTAACTGCACAGTGGCACTTTGAAAGATCGGCGAGTCACAACACTTTCCCCCCCCTTTGAAGTTTTTGCACAGGTCTTGATGGAGGTGGCCCATAGATTGCTAACGTACATAGGTGTTGTTTGACTGGCCGTAAATTCTTGAGGAGGAGGCTTCCCGTACGGACGGAAGTGTCCCCGATGATAACGGGTCGAGATGACAGGAGACGTGGGGGTCGAATCTGCTGGGGCCCCGTGCACCAATCTGCCCATTGCGGCAAGTCTGGTTGTTATAACAGGAGACATGGGTGATGTGTCCGCGTCCGTGGAAGAAGGAGGCGAGTAGTGTTGCTCCGACAGATGATGGTCATCTGGTTCCTGCATGGGCATGTCTCCTGTTGGCGTCAGTTCTTGTGCTGGCACCGATATGATGGTGAGAGGACTGCGTTGTGAGCAATGAGAGATTCCAGGATCCCGAGCGTCAGGTAGAGCCGATGGTGGTGTAGTGGCATCCGGAACAGGCGTCGTCAGCACACGAGGCTGAAGCTGGTCTGAATGACGCACTGCAACACCCGTGTCCGTCTGGAGTTCATACAGGCGTCGGCCACGGTGTCGTAAGATGCGGCCAGGACTCCATTTTTGCCGCTTGCCATATCCCCATACCCATACAAGGTAGCTGGCGGTGAACCGGTCAAGCAAAGGCACCCGCAGACGTGAAGTGGAAGACCGCAGAATATGAAGTAGCGTGCAGGGCTGTTGGCCGTGTAAGAGCGCAGCCGGGCTGTCGTCGCCCATGGGGGTGAAACGGTAAGAAGCCAGAAATTGGAGAAGGGCATCATCAGCAGCAGAAGAAGTCAGGAGTTTCCTCATCTGAGCTTTAAATGTGCGAACAGTCGTTCAGCCTCACTGTTTGACTGTGGATGGAACGGAGGGGCCGTGACATGCATGACGCCATGACGGGCACAAAAATCCGAAAAATCGGAAGAGGCAAATTGTGGACCATTATCAGTGACAAGAGTAGAGGGAAGGCCTTCCAAAGAGAAAATGCGAGCTAGGGCATTGGTGGTTGCTGCGGTGGTAGGCGACGTGCAACAGACAATGAAAGGAAAGTTAGAGTAGGTGTACCTAAAAAAGGTCCCGTGAAGTCAGCATGAATACGCTCCCAGGGCTTCTCAGGCGAAGGCCACAGTGACAAAGATGACTTCAGGGTGGTGGCCTGTGACTCACAAGGGCCACAGGCAGCGACCATGTGTGCAATTTCAGAGTCGATGCTGGGCCAGTACACATGACGGCGCGCCAGAAATTTTCTGTGAGAGACACCCCAGTGCCCTTGGTGAAGGAGGCGCAAGACCAAAGCACGCAAAGACGCAGGTACCACAACACACGGAGAAGCATTTTCGGTGGAAAGGAGGATAACACCATCCCTAGCAGTGAGGCGGTAACGCAAAGTGTAGTAGTTCCGCAAGATCAGAAGTCTTAGCGGATGGACGATCTGGCCAACCCTTCTGAATACAGCGTAAAACCCGGGAGAGGGTAAGGTCAGAACCCGTAGCAGCCACCAGCCGGTCCCCAGTGATGGGGAATCCATCCACAACCCGCTGCTTGGCAACATCCAGGTGGAAACACAAAAGTTTGTCCCTATCAAATGCCAGATAAGGACCCATGGGAAGGCGAGACAGTGCATCAGCATTCGCATGTTGAGCCGTTGACCGGAAATGAATCTCATAATTACAACGAGACAAGTAAAGAGCCTAACGCTGGAGGCGGTGTGCAGCCTTGTCGGGAAGTGATGTTGATGGATGAAACAAGGAAACAAGTGGTTTGTGATCCGTAACAAGATGAAATTTGGATCCATAGAGAAAAACACCAAACTTATGAAGAGCATAAATAATGGCCAAAGCTTCTTTTTCAATTTGAGAATACTTTTGTTGGGCATCCGTGAGCATTTTGGAGGCATAAGCAATGGGTTGTTCAGAACCGTCAGAAAAACAGTGCGCAAGGACTGCACCAACCCCGTATTGAGAGGCGTCCGTGGCAAGAACAAGACGTTGGCCAGGTCGATAAGCAGCCAGGCATGAGGCCTGTTTCAGCATAGTCTTCAATTTCTGGAAAGCCACATCGCATGGCGAGGACCAGTGAAAAGGCATGTTTTTATGCAACAGGCAATGCAATGGCTGAGCCACCGAAGCAGAAGACGGTGAAAACCTGTGATAGTATGCTATTTTTCCTAAGAAGGCCTGCAGTTCCTTAACAGATGTAGGGCGAGGAAGGGCATCGATCGCAGCGACAGTTTGCTGAAGTGGATGAATACCATCCCGAGAGAGTTGAAACGCCAAGTACGTGATAGATGCAGAAAAATTTTGATTTCTGAAGATTACACTTAAGACCGGCTGTCTCTAAGACATGAAAAAGTGTGCGGAGATTTTGAAGATGTTCGTCAGTGGTGGAGCCAGTGACAACAATGTCGTCCTGGTAATTTATACACCCAAGGACAGTGAACAATAATTGTTCCAAGAATCGCTGAAAGAAAGCAGGGGCGCTGGCAACCCCGAATGGCAATCGTTGGTATTGGTAGAGGCCGAAAGGCGTGTTAAGGACCAGAAACTGCCGGAAAGCAGCGTCGAGAGGAAGTTGATGATAAGCTTCTGACAGGTCAAGTTTAGAAAAATACTGGCCTCCAGGAAGTTTAGTGAACAATTCTTCAGGTCGAAGCATAGGGTAAGTGTCGATAAGGCATTGAGCATTTACAGTGGCTTTGAAATTGCCACAGAGACGAAAGTACCAGTTACTGTGAAACTACATTACTTTTTACCAACAGTAGGAAGCGCAGTTTTTTGCTTCATTCAGAAATTGTTCCCTAATGCCACTCTGAGTAAACTTTCCTATGATCAGGTTGTAGATTCTCTAAGTATTATGACCAACAAGTGAATGTAGTGGCAGCTAGGTACCATTCTTTCATTACAAGAAAAGGTCAGAAAAAACTTATCGTCAGTGTGTAACAGATTTGATGGGTATGACGAAGAAATGCAAATTCAAATGTGCTTGTGGTGCTTTATATTCTGATGTTATGTTATGTGATGCGATCGTGTACAATGTAACTGATGTCAGACTTAGAGAACAGATTTTGAAACACTCATATCCATCATTTTAACACATGCAAATACAAGATGAGTATGATTCAGGTATCGTGTTCGCCGATAAATTTGAGCAGCCAGGTTGAGTCGTCCCTTGCTCATGACTGGCTCTTTAGGCAGAAACAGTTCATGTGCACCATGCCATGTAAACAGCTCTCTAAACAGGTTAATAGATCCCCTGTGGGTCTTGGGGTGAGAATAGGCCCGAGGTATTTCTACCTGTCGTAAGAAGTGACTAAAAGGAGTCTCACACTTTTCGGCCCTATGAGTTGAGGTCCCTTTCTATAGTTTGACCAGCCACTTTCAAAATTCTACAAAGTGCAGGCCATATGGGGAATGATGCCTTATGTGGTGCATGAGTTATCCATAGTGCCCTTAGATTCGATCTCCTGAATCTCTTGTCATGGCTTTGCATCTCCACCAGCGATTCAACTATTTGGGTGTGGACACTTTCCGGAGTATGTCATCTTCTTCCATTGTCTCCTGTCCTCTTTCACCCTGTAACAATATTGGATTTCTCTGCACCCAATATCTAGCATGGTAGCCAGTCCATTGTGGTGGGGCTGTCATTTACCCATTTGGTGGTAGCCTTCTGACAACAGAGGGATCACTCTGCTGATGCCTGAGCTGTAAACTCCCTATGTATGCTGAGGAGTAGATGCCTGCCTTCCTGGGGCATCAGGACTCCCGGCAATGGCCATCATGCCAGTTGGCCTTTGCTGTGGCTGGGTGGTGCCTGTGGGGAGAGCCCCTGATCAGAGAGGGTGGCATCAGGGTGGATGACCCCCAGTGAAGTGGACTAAGTCATTTCTTGCTGGTGACCGTATGGCCCCAGTAGTCTCTGAGAAGGGCAGGATCGAGTACAGTGCCAACAGGTATCACCCTAAACCATTTCCCTCCCTCACTATATCATGGGAAGAATGTAGGGCTACAGAACGGACAGAGCCATATTCGCCTCGGTTTTTAGTCTGGAGCAGAACTGATGGGGACTCCTTTCTACCTATGAAGCCTCAATTTTTCATTGAACACCTTGAGGAGCATCCCCACCCCAATCCCGAGTATTACTCGCCTGTGACATGCTGGGTGATATTCCTGTTTCCATCACTTCCCATAAAAGCCTCAACATGGTCCACGGGATCATTTTCCATTGCGATCTCCTCTTGCAGTCTGACAATGAGTCCACATCAATTTAGAGTGGTGGGGTGTTCATTTCACCTGGCGCATTTACAGGGGATCCAAAGACAACAGGGTTGCTACCGGTGCCTTCATCTTGGCCTTTGAGGGTGATTCATTGCATGAAAAGGTCAAGTTGATGGTTTACTGCTGTGATGTTAAGCCATATGCCCCTCCCCCTGTGCAGTGCTTTAAGTGCTGGAAGTTCAGGCACATGTCTTCCCGCTGCACTTCCAGTGCCACATGTCGAGACTGCGGATGTCCACTGCACCCACGTACTCCATGTGCGCCTCCTCCCACTTTCATCAACTGTGGAGAGCACCACTCTCCCTGCTCACCAGACTGACCAGTACTCCAAAAGGGCTGGAAAATTATGGAGTACAAGACCCTGGACCGGTTGACTTACACAGAGGCTTAACGTAAATTTGAAAGATTACACCCCATTCAGCTGATGTCAACATATGCTGCAGCTACATCACCATTGCTATCCCAAGTGCCAGTGGTTCCTCACTCTGTGCCACGAACAGTGGGCCCTCTAAGCCACCAGAATACATCTGCCCCCTTTGTGGTAGGAGGCAAATCTTCCTCCATTGCTCCCAAAGCACCTACTTCGGGATCAAGGCCCCCCTGAACGCAGGGGATATTGGTCTCTTCCCCCCTGCCAGAGAAGCAACAGCCTCCTTCGGCTCCTCTTGTGTTGTGCAGAAGGGGTCCCTTGGGGCCCTCTCTCCCAAGGTCTCCAATTGTGCCACGACGGACACTTGCCAGTGGCTCAAGGAGCCAAAAGCTGCTGAATGAAGAGCTTCATGGTCTTCCTCCGTGCCTAAAGCTGCTTTGGAGACAGCTTTCCAGCAAACTCCTAAAGGGAAGCGAGACAGCAAGCAAACTAAGAAGAAGTTTGCTAAGAAACAGGACTCTCTGGTGGCCGCAGCACCACCACTCCCTACCAATTCTGCATCTGAGGGTGCAGTGGAGATCTTAGCATCCCCTGTGGACCTGGATCTCACTGACACCTCATCCACCATCACAATGGCTACAAATACACAATTGGTGGCAGTAGGTGACCCTGAGACATAACCTGCCTCCTTGCACTCTTCATGCCTTCCCAGCCTGACTATAAAATCATCTTTCATTGGAATTGCAGCGGTTTCTTCCACCACCTGGCTGAGCTACAGCAACTCTTAAGCTTTACATCTGCTTTCTGCAATGCCCCCCAGGAAATCTGGTCCCCAGCATTACAAGAACCATAGCGACTATAACAGAGTGTCAGGTGGAGTTCGTGTCTATGTCCTGAACTCAATATGCAGTGAACTTGTGCCACTTCAAATCCTTCCTGAAGCTGTGGCTGTCAGGATAAGGATGACACAGGAAATGACTGTCTGAGACGTATACCTTCCTCCATATGGTGCAGTACCCCTAAATGCATTGGCTGCACTGATTCATCAAGTCCCTAAGCCTTTCCTACTTTTGGGAGATTTTAACACTCATAACCCCTTGTGGGGTGGCACCGTGCTTGCTGGTCAAGGCAGAGATGTCGAAAATTTACTGTCACAACTCGACCTCTGCCTTTTAAATACAGGTGCCCCCACACATTTCAGTGTGGCACATGGCACATATTCGGCCGTTGATCTCTCAGTTTGCAGTCCTGGCCTTCTCCCATCTATCCACTGGAGAGCACATGACGAGCTGTGTTGTAGTGACCACTTCCCCATCTTCCTGTCACTGCTCCAGCGTCAGGCCCACAGATGACTGCACAGATGGCCTTTAAACAAGGCAGACTGGGATGCTTTCACCTGTGCTGTCACCGCTGAATCTCCCCCACATGGTAACATCAATGTGGTGGTTGAGCAGGTAACTACAATGATCATTTCTGCGGCGGAAAACGTGATCCCTCGTACTTCAGGGTGCCCCCGGCAAAAGACAGTCCATTGGTGGTCACCGGAAGTCGCTGAGGCAATTAAGGAGCATCAGAGAGCTCTACAGAGGCATAAGTGACACCATTCCCTGGAGCACATCATAGACTTTAAACAGCTTCGGTCCCACATTTGCCAGCTTATCAAAAGACAGAAACAGGAGTGTCACCTTCCCAAGTCTGGGAAAAGATCAAACGAGTTTTTGGGTACCAGACCCAAACAGGTGTTCCCAGTGTCAACATAAATGGCATGTTATCTACCAACATAAACGCGATTGCTGAGCACTTTGCTGAGCGCTGTGCTCGTGCCTCTGCGTTGGAGAATTACACCCTCCCCCCTCCCCAGCCTTTTGCACTCTCAAACTATGGATGGAAGGGAAAGTCCTCTTGTTCACTACACGCCACAGTGAACCCAATAATGCCCCATTTACAGAGTGGGAGCTCCTCAGTGCCCTTGCACATTCCCCTGACACAGTTCCTGGGCCAGATCAGATCCACAGTCAGATGATTAAACATCTCTCATCTGACTACAAGCGACATCTTGTGATCTTCAACTGGATCTGGTGCGATGGTATCTTTCCCTTGCACTGACGGGAGAGCACCATAATACCAGTCCCCGAACCCGGCCAAAACCTGCTTGATTTGGACTGCTATCAGCCCATCAGCCTCACCAATGTTCTTTGTAAGCTGTTGGAATGTATGGTGTGTCGATGGTTGGTTTGGGTCCTGGAGTCACGTGGCCTACTGGCTTCATTCCAGGGCTGTTTCCGCCTGGGTCGCTGTACCACTGATAATCTTGTGTCCCTCGAGTCCGCCATCCGAACAGCCTTCCCCAGACGCCAGTACCTTGTTACCGTCATTTTTGATTTACGAAAAGCATATGACACCACCTGGCGACATCATATCCTTGCCACATTATGCGAGTGGTGTCTCCGGTGCCCGCTTCCGTTTTTTATCCAGAATTTCCTGTCGCTTCGTACTTTCCGTGTCCAAGTTGGCGCCTCCCATAGTCCCCCCCCCCCCCTCCCCCCCCCCATATCCTGGAGAATGGGGTCCTGCAGGTCTCTGTATTGAGTATATCTCTATTTTTAGTGGCCATTAACAGTCTAGCAGCAGCTGTAGGGCCATCCGTCTCACCCCCCCCCCCCCCCCCCCCCCCCGGTATGCAGATGACTTCTGCATTTCGTACTGCTCCATCCGGTACTGGTGTTGCTGAGAGGTGCCTACAGAGACCCATCTACAAGGCACAGTCATGGACTCTAGCCCATGGCTTCCAGTTTTCAGCCACAAAGTCATGTTTTATGCACTTCTGTCGGCATTGTATCTTTCATCCGGAACCAGAACTCTACCTTACTGATGATTCCCTCACTGTAGTGGAGACATATCAATTTTTAGGACTGGTTTTTGACGCCTAATTAACTTGGATTCCTCTCCTTCGCCAGCTTAAGCGGAAGTGCTGGCAGCACCTCCGCTGCCTGAGGAACACCAACTGCGGTGCAAACCACTGTATGCTGCTGCAGCTCTGAGAGCCCTTGTTCAATTCTGCCTTGACTATGGGAGTCTGGTTTATGATTTGGCGGCGCCCTCAGCATTGTGTATACTCGAGCCAGTGCACCACTGTGGCGTTCGACTAGTGGTGGGAGCTTTTAGGACGAGTCTGGTGACCAGCGTCCTGGCAGAGGCTGGTGTCCCTCTATTGCAGGTCAGGCATGCCCAACTGCTCGCCAGTTACGTTGCACACGTTTGTAGTTCTCCTGCTCAACCAAATTACCATCGCCTTTTCCCACAAATGGTTGTTCATCTCCCGCATCGGCAGCCCAGGTCAGGGCTTACAATTGCAGTTCGCGTCCAATCCCTTCTGTCTGAACTGGAGTCCTTGCCTTTACCACCTATACCCAAGATCCATTCACATACATCTCCATGGTTTACACCCAGGCCGCAGCTTTGCCTGGACCTTTCGCACGGCCCATAGGACTCAGTTCACCCCGCAGATCTCCGCTGTCATTTCCTCTCGATTCTTGACATGTACCGAGGCAATGAAGGGGTTTACACCGATGGGTTGATGGCTGATGGTCACGTCGGCTTTGCATATGTCCATGGAGGACATATTCAACAGCATTCCTTGCCAAATGGCTGCAGTGTTTTCACTACAGAGCTGATGGCTATATCTCGTGTTCCTGAGCACATCTGTTCAGGCCCTGGGGAGTCATTTCTTCTGTGTACTGACCCCTTGAGCAGCCTACAAGCTATCGACCAGTGCTAACCTCATCATCCTCTGGCAGCAACCATGCAGGAGTCCATTTATGCCCTGGAACAGTCCGGTCGTTCAGTGGCGTTTGTGTGGACCCCAGGACATGTCGGAATCGCAGGCAATGAACTTGCTGACAGGCTGGCCAAACAGGCTACACGGAAACCACTTATGGAGATTGGCATTCCAATTACTGACCTGCGTTTGTTTTTGTGCCACCAGGTTTTCCGGCTTTGGGAGACGGAATGGCATAGTCTTAGTAACCACATCAAACTGTGTGTCATTAAGGAGACTACGAATGTGTGGCAGTCCTCCATGCGGGCCTATCACAGGGACTCTGTGGTTCTATGCTGGCTCCACATGGGCCATGCTTGTGCACAACTACCTCCTGCACCGTGAAGGCCTGCCTCAGTGTCAGTGCGGCACCCGGTTGACAGTGGCCCATATTCTGGTGCACTGTTCCACTTTGACTGCCCTGTGACGAAATCTTCGGTTACCGGACTCGTTGCCACTTATTTTATCTGACAATGCCTTATCGGGTGATTTAATTATACTTTTTATACCTGAGGGTGGGTTTTATCATTTGATCTAAGTTTTAGCGCATGTCCTTTGTCCCTCTGTGTCCTCCACCCTAGTGCTCTTAGGGTGGAGGTTTTAATGTGCTGCAGAGTGGCTGGCATCTCGTAATCTGCTTTGTCGTTTTAATATCTTCTACCTATTTATTGTGTTTCTGTGGTTTTCTTGTCCCCTTTTGTCCATTTAAGTGTTTGTCGCCCTTTGTTCATCCTTGTGGTTTTCCCTTTCTCTTCGTTTTGTGTTGTCAGTCTCGCTTGTTTTATTCTCATTCTTGTGGCATTGTTTTATTTGGAACAAGGGATCAATGACCTAGCAGTTTCGTCCTTCCCCTCTCTTTTAAACTAACCAACCAACCTGGCAAATAGAATTAAGTCATACCTTCGGTGCTATTCGTGGCACAAATGCCAAGACTGCCCACCCAGACAAGCACAGTGTTGCACTTGGAGCAAGGAAGGTCACGTACAATCCGTATGTTTGCAACGGAACAAACAAAAGAATTCTGCCCACTCACGTAATCAATGCAGTGTATTCAAAGCCTGCTGCAGTCATTAGCAAAACTAGCAAGCAAACACTTTCTTCAGTGCTATGCCAGTCCAACAAACTTTTTGTTCAATTGCATATAAGTGGGAAGCATGTGAAATTTCAGTTGGACATGAGTGCCTCTGTTGCATTGCTGAATCGTGACACATATGAACTGTTAGGCTCCCCACACCTTTCTAAAAGTAGCACACACCTCACAGCTTATAATAGACAAGTCATCCCTGTTCTCAGAAAATGTACTTTGCCTGCCATGTATCACTTGTGTACGCAAACTATGACTTTCATGTGCTACAATCATGCGATTGTGAGAACATATTTGGCCTTGATTTATTTTATTTTTTTGGTGTTAACATTCAGGAAACACTGTTGTCAATGACTGCATTCAGTGCCAAAGACAGTGTAGGTAGCTTGCTGAAAAAATTCCCTGAACTTTTTCTGAAGCTTTATTCAAGGCTAACAATTTTGTTATTTTATTGCACATATTACTATGAAAGACAATGCTCAGCCGAAATTTTGCTGGGCAGAACTGTTCCCATTGCATTATGGGACAAAGTGTCCACTGAACTTAAAGAACTGCAAGATAGTGGAGCTATTGCGCCCATACAAGCTAGTCAATGGGCAAGTCCACTGGTTTTGCTCCCCAAACCTTCAGCTCACATTCGCCTCTGTGTTGACTTTAAATCTACAGTCATCCTACAAACCGTGATTGATAATTATCCATTGCCACCCCAGAGGATCTCACGAATTGATTAGGCACTGGTCATTACTTTTCAAAAATTGATTTGTGCGATGCCTATCTTCAAATACTAGTAGACGAAGCATCTCAAAACATGTGTCGTGAACATTCATTTGGGCTTGTTTAAATATTTGCATTTGCCTTTTGGCAGTGCTTCTGCACCCACCATTTTCCAACAGTATTTGGAACAGCTGACTGCTCAAGTACCAAACTGTTCAAACTATTTGGATGATACTGTTGTAGCAGGTCATACACCTGAAGAACACACTGAAAATTTGTGTAGTTTGTTTCGTGTGTTATCTGATGCAGGACTAGAATGTACACTGGACAAGTGTGACAATTTTAAACCTGAGTTGCTGTATATTGGTCATGTCATAAACAGTCAAGGTGTACATCCTCTTTAGTCACATTTGTTAGCCATACAGGACCTGCCAGTTCCTCACAACGTCACAGAATTGCAGTCAGTCTTAGGGAAAATGAACTATTATGTTCAGTTCATATCAAATGCTACACAAATCGCAGCTCCATTGCATCAATTTCATCGTAAGAACTTCCCCTTTTTTTGGATAGATGAGCGCCAAGAAACTTTTAAAAAATATAAAGATGTATTTCTCAGTGATCACTGCTTGGTACACTTTTATCTTGACCTACCTGTTGTGTTGCAAGTTGACGCTTCCGCTTATGGAAATGGTGCTGTGCTATGGAAATGGTGCAGTGCTTTTGCACAGATTTGGTGATAAAGACAGGCATATTGCTTTTGCATCAAAAGTGCTGTCCAGATCTCAGTGTAACTATTCACAAATAGAGAAAGATTGGCTATTGTGTATGGTGTCACCAAATTCCACCACTATTTGTATGGCAGAAAATTCTACTTAGTAAATGGATCACAAGCCACTGCAGTCCTCGTTTTATCCAATGAAGCTGGTTCCTGTACAAACTGTCCAAAAATTGTAAAGATGGCCTTTGTTGTTGTCTCAATAACAATATGAGAGAGTGTATCGTCCAACAGCTCAACATGGTAATGCAAATGCACTTTCACGTCTTCTGATTGACCCTGATACAGACTTCGATGCTTCTGCTGCATCTTGTTGTCACATCAATGCTCACAATTCTGAATTGCTTCAGTCATTTCCTCTGAATTATAGGAAAATTCCTCAGGCCATGGAAGCTCATTCAAATTTGAACATTTTGCTAAAATACACTCCTGGAAATTGAAATAAGAACACCGTGAATTCATTGTCCCAGGAAGGGGAAACTTTATTGACACATTCCTGGGGTCAGATACATCACATGATCACACTGACAGAACCACAGGCACATAGACACATGCAACAGAGCATGCACAATGTCGGCACTAGTACAGTGTATATCCACCTTTCGCGGCAATGCAGGCTGCTATTCTCCCATGGAGACGATCGTAGAGATGCTGGATGTAGTCCTGTGGAACGGCTTGTCATGCCATTTCCACCTGGCGCCTCAGTTGGACCAGCGTTCATGCTGGACGTGCAGACCGCGTGAGACGACGCTTCATCCAGTCCCAAACATGCTCAATGGGGGACAGATCCGGAGATCTTGCTGGCCAGGGTAGTTGACTTACACCTTCTAGAGCACGTTGGGTGGCACGGGATACATGCGGACGTGCATTGTCCTTTTGGAACAGCAAGTTCCCTTGCCGGTCTAGGAATGGTAGAACGATGGGTTCGATGACGGTTTGGATGTACCGTGCACTATTCAGTGTCCCCTCGACGATCACCAGTGGTGTACGGCCAGTGTAGGAGATCGCTCCCCACACCATGATGCCGGGTGTTGGCCCTGTGTGCCTCGGTCGTATGCAGTCCTGATTGTGGCGCTCACCTGCACGGCGCCAAACACGCATACGACCATCATTGGCACCAAGGCAGAAGCGACTCTCATTGCTGAAGACGACACGTCTCCATTCGTCCCTCCATTCACCCCTGTCGCGACACCACTGGAGGCGGGCTGCATGATGTTGGGGCGTGAGCGGAAGACGGCCTAACGGTGTGCGGGACCATAGCCCAGCTTCATGGAGACGGTTGCGAATGGTCCTCGCCGATACCCCAGGAGCAACAGTGTCCCTAATTAGCTGGGAAGTGGCGGTGCGGTCCCCTACGGCACTGCGTAGGATCCTACGGTCTTGGCGTGCATCCGTGCGTCGCTGCGGTCTGGTCCCAGGTCGACGGGCACGTACACCTTCCGCCGACCACTGGCGACAACATCGATGTACTGTGGAGACCTCACGCCCCACGTGTTGAGCAATTCGGCGGTACGTCCACCCGGCCTCCCGCATGCCCACTATACGCCCTCGCTCACAGTCCGTCAACTGCACATACGGTTCACGTCCACGCTGTCGCGGCATGCTACCAGTGTTAAAGACTGCGATGGAGCTCCGTATGCCACGGCAAACTGGCTGACACTGACAGCGGCGGTGCACAAATGCTGCGCAGCTAGCGCCATTCGACGGCCAACACCTCGGTTCCTGGTGTGTCTGCTGTGCCGTGCGTGTGATCATTGCTTGTACAGCCCTCTCGCAGTGTCCGGAGCAAGTATGGTGGGTCTGACACACCGGTGTCAATGTGTTCTTTTTTCCATTTCCAGGAGTGTATATTCGCACACCTTGGCCTGACTCATTGCAGTAGCGCGCTGATACTTTGCATGTCGGCATAGCCTCGCTATACAGAAAGGAGTGATTCTTGTTCAAAATGACAGTGGACAGTCACATGTGCTGATCCCCAAAGCTTTGCAAAAAGAAGTATTGCAGTTACTTCACCAAGGACACTGGGGGATTGTTTGTATGAAACAGTTAGTATGTCGACACTGCACTTGGCTGGGTATGGACACCCGAATAGAACAGATTATGTCACAGTGCCATGCATGTGTTGAAAATCAGTTTGCTCAGCCACAAATGTTTTCTGCTTGGCCTAAGTCACAATCATCATGGCAATGTGTGCACATAGACTTTGCGGGATCTTTTTGGAACACTCGTTGGTTGATTGGGTTGACTTTTATAGCAAGTTTCCTTTTGCTGTGCCAGTGAACTCAACGACGTCACATAGCACTTTTTAGGTGTTGTCCTCAATTGTTTCCTTTGAAGATTTGCCTAAACTCATAGTGTTGGACAATGGTTCTCAGTTCACATCAAATGAATTTGAATCATTCTGTGAATACAGAATGAATGGCATACAGCACCTAACTAGTGCACCATTCCATCCACAGTCGAACTGTGAAGTGGAACATTTTATCAGAATTAAAAGAAGGCTGGAAGTATCGCTTCGAACTGCATGATTTTGTGTTTTACTGGGTTTTTAGCAGCAGCAGATGGTGGGTGCAAGGCGAGATCCTTTGTCGAATTGGCCTATGCATGTATCTCATTTCAGGCCCAGACGGATTGCAGCACCGACATCACAATAAAATTCGCCACTGCCATGTGCATAGTTATCCTTCTGTATCTCTTCCCCCAGATTCACAGATCCCGAGGACAGTGTGGCCACAGCAGTTGCCAGAAGGTGTCATCACAACACCACAGGACAACCTCATCCAGATGGAGCCTTTGCCGCCTCTGCCTGCTCTCGTCCTACCAATGGAGCTGGACCCACAAATGCCGCAGTAGCCAACGCCTTCTACATTGTGGTATGGGCCTCAGGAGGTGGACATGTACCCTTCTGGATGCACAGGCCAGATAGTGGGGTATGACTGGAAGTCTCACGTCCCCTGCAGCCACAGCTTCCAGTCCATTAGTGTGTCCACCCTGCTGCCTCCCCCACTGTTTTCGTGCTCCATATACAGTGACAGTCCATCACCTTGGTGGGGAGCAATGTAACGGCATAAAGTCAAGCTCCAGCATGCTATTTGGGAATGATAGAAAAGAGGTGGCTGTGAGAAGACGTCAGCCAGTCGCACGCTGACTGACCCTTCTCCAGGATGACTACAAGACAACAGCAGGCCCTATGTGAAGAGGACATAAGTGCCGTGACTGACTGGTGATGCTCCAGTTGAATAGCCACTTCACGACCAGCAGCTGGATAGAAGTGTCAGTGCTCATTACTTTGCTTGTACACTCTATGTAACACAGACATGGGAACTGTTATACTGAAGAAATTGCTTATTTTGTATGTCACTCTTTGCTTGTGACACATCTGTGTAATTGTCAGATTTAAGTATTGTCTTTTAATTTTTTGTAATAAAACTCATTAATATGATTTGTTTGAACTGTTTTTCTAGTGAACTGAGTAGGATTCCTGGACTTCACATATTTGATGACAAACTTAGAGACATAATGAAATTTGCCAGTGATGGTACAGGTAACAGGACCTCCACAACCCATCTCCTCAGAAAAATACAGTCCTATGTAAACAATGCTATCAACCTGCACCATACTGTTCACTTTGCAGAATAAAGAGATGCCGGCTGATGTGGGAGCAGATTTTCCACTGACCATATTCTGCAGTTCTGTGTACTGACACGTCCTTAGAAGTGGAAATGGGCTTCATCTGTCCACAGAATGTTCCATAGTCATTCATTGTCCACTTCCATGCAAGTAAGAAATTCTAGAACAAACATTTGTCTTACTGCCAGGTCAGTATGAAACAACTCCTGAACATGAGTAATTTTGTATAGCAATGCAGGAAGTATCGAAGAATTTCATGCACCATGCTCAAAGGCATGTCCAGAGTTTGGGCAATTCCCTGTGCACTGCATATTTTCACACCACTTCTCGACCCCTCCTGCAATGTTGTGGCCACACCTTCTACTGATGTTGGATCAATTGTTTTCCTCCCTGTTGCAAACTGCAGTTCAAGCAAACCTATCTTTATGAATTTGGCAATCATATTCTCCACATCCTTGGCAGACATTGGACCTGCACCTTTTTTTCATACCCTTGAGTGCCTGAAGTTTCTGCAGAACTACTGGTGTATGGTCAGTCACAAAAGAGCTTTACCAGCAGCAAACGACCCTGCATTGAGAGTCATGCAGAGCATCTCAGATACGAACTGGGGAACAGCTGTATACCTCCCATCTTTTATTTTGCATATTCTGCTGCTTACTGTGACACACAGTGGTAAAATTTTCGTTCAGATTTTTTTTTCCATAACATTTCATCCTCCTTTATTAATATTCCGTTCAAATTTGACGTCTTTCCAAGCACTGGTCCTTTTTTTTTTTTTTCTACAACTTTTTGTACTTGGAAGTTTAATTATAATCACTCTGTATAACAGATGCCATATTACATAGACAATTTTTCTAATTTTTTCAGCATAATAGAAAAGTATAAAAATGTAAATACATTTCTAAAAATACAAAAACATGTTCAAATATAATATACAGAGGATGGTCAGAAACAGTCTGAAAAGCTTGCAGGGTGTCCCAGGATAGGTTGTGCTGAGAAATAATTATTAAGGAAAAAAAATTTGTGTGTTGCACTGTTTCCTAGTTAATTAGTATTGAAGTTAGCCAATCAGGCTGTTGCATGTGCAAATTCAAGTGGCCCACCAGAGATGGTGTCACAAAATATGTTCTTCATTTGGTTTCCCCAAACCAAACTAGAGAGCTTTACAAAAATTGGAAATGGGATGGTAGTAAGGATCGAACCCAAACCAAAGGCTGAGCAGTCACATTCACTATCAGCTGCACTCTGGGAACAACTGACACTAATTGTAACTGGTGGACTGCTTGAATTTTCATGCATGATGCCTTGATTGGCTAACCTCAGTGCTATTTAACTTTGAAGTGGCACAACATATCGAATTTTTTTCTTAACAATTATTTCTCAGCACAACCTGCACTAAAACACCATTACAAGCTTTTCAGACTGTTTCTAATCACCTTGTACAAGCCTTCATCATCTATGAACTTGAACACTAGTGTCCTCTGGTTTTATGCTGGCCTCAGAAAAACTACAGTCTTGGCACATACTTTGTGGTTCATAACTTGCTTTTCTTTTTTGTTTTATCATCTGTATGATGCATTGTTTTTGTGGAATTTGATAGAATTAAAGTACGATGTCCATGTGAAATGCGACCTCTTCAATTTCCTCATATTGGTGTTCCACTAATGTAGTATATTTCTGTTGTCTAAAGTTATCATATAAAGAAAACAACAATAAGTTACTAATAATGCTTTTGCTGATGTAGTTCCAATGCTACAGTTAGTTTTAGAAGCACATCTCTCTGCATATGTCCAAGGTGTCCTTTTGCATGATCACTGTGCAACTATTTGGCCCGCATGTTTGCTGCAAATACAGCAATGGCGCTACTATATAATCTTTTCACTGGAATTGATAGTTCATGTCAATATCAGTCTGAGCTACCTCATACACAGTTTTGCAAGCTTTCTTAGTTACTTTACTTGAATAATAAAACAATAATTTTCTTGTTAAAGTATAGACCAAAATATTAACACACATGGCACCAGCAAATTGAAATTCCTCCTACTTTAGTGGTAGGATTTATTGTTTGGGACTAGCTCTCCAGCAGTAGTAAGTACGTTATATTGTGCACAGCTTCTGTTGAATTGAATTGAATTGAATTTTATTTGATCCTGTAAGATTACATTGTGTACAGTAAATGTATGTGTAGTATAGGACATGTCAAAGTATTAACATTCTTTATCACTTATTTTTCTACACCTTTAGCTTACATTTTTACATCACTGATAATGAGTAACAATATATACAAATTTAATGGCATAAGTATTCTGCAACACTGTAAAACTCTTTTTCAATGAGATAGCCTTTAAATTTTTTTGGACAGTCATTATGAAGTACACTGTCTTGCAGGTAAATGGGCAGACTTCTTAGTAGTCTGATACCAGAGTACTGGGGTCCTTTTTCTAGCATTGCCAGTCGGTGGGGTATGCTCCGTACTTCATTCTTCCTTCTTGTATTGTGGGTGTGTACACTAGCATTTGTAATCCAGTCCTCACTACCTTTTGTGATGTACATTATTGTTTTGTATATATACAACGATGAAAAAGTTAAGATACCTAAATTCTTGAAACAGTTTCTGCACGTTTCAGAGGTCTTTCTTCTTAAAATGGTCCTAATTGCTTTTTTTTTTGTAATGTGAACGCTCGTTTTGTCTCTTGTTTGTTTGAGTTTCCCCACACAGTCACTCCATACTGTAAGTATCGTTTGAAAAGTCCATGATACACTGTACACAGAAGGTTCTTGTCTGAATACTGTGATAGCTGCATCATTAAGAATATGACAGAGCTCAGTTTCTTACAGTCATTATTAATACGTTTTTTCCATTTCAGTTAATTATCCACAAGAATACCTAAGAATCTGCATTAATCAGCAAAATAACATTTGTTGTTTTTGCCTCCAGCTTTTCTCTTGTGTTTCCTGTGACCACATCCAGTATGTGTCTTCATATGTGGCAATTGTGTCTACATTACAGTTCCTGTCCAGCAATGCCAACAGGGGGATACAGTTCAGTCCCAAGAGGGAAGAGTTTGGTAATGCACCAGCTCACCTATAACTGCCCAGCTTTCTGCTCGGTATCTTGTCCTGTGCAGTAACTGTTTTAAATATGTTTAGGGATTTCGAGAGCTCTTAAGCAGGTAAACATCAGAAGCCACCAGAGATTGTTGAATGGTCTTATAACGTTTTCCATTATAGAACTACATACAAGGGTTGGAACTTTAATGCTGGCAACTATTTATTTACAGCACGTACAAAATAGATACGTGTTTCAAAGTTTTACTGGCCTTCAAAGTCGTCACCAGCATTGTGCATAACCCATTGCCAATGATGTGGAAGTTGTAGGATACTCTTAGCAGTGCCAGTTGTGTTGACCGTTCGAGCGGCACGGTCTATTGCCCAACAAATTTGTAGCAGTTCTGAAGCAAATGCTGTGAAGTGTTTTCAGTTTACAAATTGAGTTGAACTTATGAGGGCTTAAGTCAGGGGAGTGCAGTAGGTGGTATAGCACTTAGCAGCCCCATCAGTCAAAGAAATCAGTAACAGCTTGAACTGTACGTGCTTGAGCATTGTCCTGCAAAATGATGGTCAGGTCCTGCATCAAGTGTCATCACTTCTGTCTCTGTGCTGTTCGTTTTTGGAACACAACCTTTGACCAGCTTACAGACAGAAGTAATGACACTTTCTGCGGGACCTGACCATCATTTTGCAGGACAGTGCTCAAGCATGTACAGTGCAAGTATGGCGAGAGTACTTAGTTGATATGACTATTTTCACATCTTTTGATTCATAACACGTTAAAAGTGCAAAATTATTTGCTATTGGCAGACTAGTGTTGTTATCATTACGATTAGCACGATGGAACTTTTTGGGCCTAATGAAGTTATCATTTTGTTCGGTTATGACAATTTCACTACACTGTTACTTTATCAGACTACAGCATAACTAATATACCATATTTTAATAAGGCAGTCACACTTTCCTCTCGGTATTCCTGTTGCAAACATAGAATATCATGAAAATTGCAGTGCACATTTCCACAGTCACGGATTATGTTTCTCTCTTCTAAGGTATTTAAACATTTGCAATAGATCCATTTTTGGGACCACAAACATAACTTGACATCACATTTCATCTTATTACTATGTTTCACACACACAAGGGTTAAAAAGTCATAGTTTTCTGCAAATCTGGTAATTAGTACGCTTACACACACGGTCATGCAGAAAGAAAAAAAGGATGGGTGCAACACAGGTTGGGCGGTAAGTATTAAAACAAAACACGATAAATTTTTTAGCAGAAAAGTAATGACTGTTATTTTTAAGGATATAGGGAAACAACCACTAACAAACATCCAGTTTATAAGAGAATTTAATGGATGTGCTATTATATCCTCAGTTTTTTTCTCTCGAAAATAGAGAGTCCATAAATGTCTTCTGATTTTGAGTAACTTAGTTTTGCTATTGCACTTTTATTATTGGTTACTTTTACCTCTTATCTTTTAGTGCCAGGAACTAAATCTTCAATATTTTGTAGGAAAAGAGTTTTCATGTTTTGAGACATGGATGTTGTCATATTTACGATTGTGTTCAGCTGCAGCAGTGTTATTCATACTGCCAGCATGAACAAAGAATGTGTTGAAATCATGTGGTGTGATACCAGCATCACAGGAATTATTTTTGCTGATATCTTTACTTCTGCCCACATAAGTCCTGACAACAATTCAGGCTACTTTACATTTATTTTGCAACTTATTAATATAAATGTCATTAACATTGCACTTGCTTAATCTGACTGATTTCTGCCTTATATTTGTTCTTTAACTATATGTGGCTTGCTCTTTCTGCTCCACTATCCCTTGATTTGTCATAGGAAATTATTAACAAAGTTAATAGCTTACGTAGATAGGGTGTGAACCGGTAATGCACAGATGTGAGACCATATATCCTGTCAGTTCCCTTATTTTTTCTCACTACTTTAGGGCAATTAGTTTTAAATGTATCTGACAGTGCACTGACAGTTAATGTAAATGCATTTTCAATGTGAGTAGGCCTGCTTCCAAGCAGAATGCCATTCCAGTTTGTTGTCTTTAGCCAGGTTCTGGACTTAATTTCACTGGAATCAGATATAGACTTTTTAGTATTTAATTTAACTGAACACCTTTATGCACTGATATAATGTGTATTGAACAACCCTACTTGATAACTGATTTGTATCAACATTAGTAATTACATTGTCAAGGCAAGCAGTTTGTCTTGTCAAGTGATCGTTAATACAGAACAGGTCATGTGATCATAGCATACTGAGTAGGTTAATGTGTATGTGTCCTTAGTCTTGTATCAGTACTCAAGCCACCAAAAATTAAAATTGTATATTTAGGCCATTTCTCAAAGTGTACAATCAGTTTCTGTAACCTGCACAGATATACCAATATCACTATCTGTTGTGCAGTTATACACGTACAATTGTAAGATTTTACATTGACAGAACAACACTACCGTTTCCAGTAAATTTTCTGTACAGTAATCATACACAGCAAGGGCACTGCAATGCAAGTCTATGCCACTACTAACATACACTGAGCACTCCCCCCCCCCCCTTTTCACAGTTTTGTATCCATCTACAGTAAACTATTATTAAGTCAAACACTGGTTGTACATAATTATAACTGCAATTGATATTCGCTTGCCCAGTGTTCATTAATCTATATTACTGTAAAAAGACAAATCTGGAAATGTACTTGACTGATTTACTTGAAATGTTTGCACAATACCCTAATAAATGCTTAGATGGATATAGGCTACATTTTTTAAATTGTATATGGTAATGGGAAACACTGTTAGCAGAAACTCAAAAAGGTCTTGACCAATTTATTTCAAATTTTTACATGATACCTTTATAAACATTCAGAGAGACACAGGCCATATATTCTTTTGAACACCAACTACCAGTTTTCTGTTAAAACTGACTGTGCCAAAGAAAATGTTTGCCATGCTCTGCTGTGAAAATGTATAGTTTTGTTTTCTTTCTCACAATCAGTTTCAATTATGATAGCTGGGCACTTAAACTGCTAGACAAATTATTTCTTCCATATATGTTCTACCTCATTATATATATTTTAAATGCAAACTGTAAACACAAAACTATACTGTTTTGTTTTATTCCTTGCAGTCTGTTTTCACAGGAAACAGGAACATTGTATTTATGGTTTATGATTAGAATACTACTATGGAAACTAAAATTGTAATAACAAGCAAGGCTCAAGCTCAGAGAGAGAAGGGGGAGAGAAGAGATGGCCATTGGCAGGGAGGGAAGAAATGGATATAGAGAGGGCAGAGGAGGAGATGGACAGAGAGAGGGGGAAGGAGATGGTAGGCGACAGGAGGAAACAGAAACGTAGGGGAGAAGGAGATTAGGATGTATGTCCAATTCCCATACATATTTAGCAATTGTGAAGCAAAACAAACACGCAGTAGCTTGTTTGCTTTCACACATAGACTGGATACTTCCTCTTTTTTTCCGTATATAGCTTGATTATTTTCACACACTGACTGACAACTTACTTTCAGAGTCTTTGCTCGACTCTTTTTTACACACTGACTGGTCACTTGTTTTCAACAAATTCACATGCTCAGGATATGTCAACTTGCCGTTTATATGGATGGGTGGGAATGTTTAGTTTCTTTTCTACAGTCCACCTGTTACAATCTTTTGCACCAGAATATAAAACTCCCTTTTAAACCATGAGAAGTAAATTATTTCTACCTGTAGTACTGTGGTTGTGAATTGCCGAGTTCATTAAAGTTTCTGTTGTCCACAAATACCGTTAGGGAATATGTGTATTGGCATTTAAGTATAAGAAGCTTGAAGAGGCTTCAGCTAGATCTTCAGTTATCAGCTTTAATCTTGATGACATTGAGTGCAAATAAATGTTTATTTATGGATGAACATAAACAAACATCTTTCCTCCACCGACCATTTGAATTTAGTGGACAAATGATGTAGAGAATGTGTTGGATCCCACTCTTATATGACATTTGGGGTAAAAACAAACAGGAGAATGTTTACAGAACTTGGCAATGTTAACACAGCAGTAGGCCTATTGCTTTGAAATTTCTACGATTGTGGTGAGATGGCTCCATCTTCATAACCAAGGTTGCTAACAAAGTTCTGTGTGGTGGCTCTCAGCTTGGATGCAAGTCATCCTGGTGGTGGAAAATTTTCAATGCCAGTATTTGGGTGACAAAGGGATGAGAGGTGATGGCGTAAAGTTCGTGATCACATTTTGCGCTAATGTCCTGGATTACATTTGTACCTTCTTACACTGTCTCTTGATGTGAAGGCATGTGACACTTTCTGTTCTTCAGATTTAGAGTTAAGCTCAGCAGCCGCAACGTACTTTTTGAGAACAGTAGGCCCATGGACCAGCACTGGGTGTCATCCTACCGCAAACCAACTCCATTACAACCTCACCGAGTGCAGTGACACTTGATTCCTACATCTGCTCTCCTGTGCTCATTTCCTGAGTGTGTTACAACTTTCATTTTGATGATGAACACAAGATTATCATCTGACATCTATACATCGCACTGTTTCTGCAGCAGTTCAGTGCGCCAGTCTTACCTGCAAGAAGTTTTACCCAAACTTATTTACCTGCAGTTGCAATGAAATTTATTGCACTAAAGTACTTCCAAGAAAGATATTTTCTTCAATATTACAACCAATTGTACAGCTAAACTTTTTAAATATATCCTCAAGTATTAGGCCTACACTTCAGCTAACATAATATACAAATTGTCAAATTTTTAACTGGAATATCTGTAAATCCCACTCTCTTCCTTGCACCTAATCAACCTCAACACATCTAGATATACATCTGACTGGATGTAATCAGTCTTAATGCATCTACTACATCTACAACCACATATAAGGAAATCATTACTAATTACTACAAGGCATAAGATTTTGTGGGATTGTATGTGTTTCACAAGACAAATAGAATTTTCATTACCAGAACAAGTAACACAAAACATTATCTATAATCTCTCTCAGATCACATTGGCAACTCGAGTTCGGATACTCACAATCACTTTGAATACTTATGCTTCAAGTTATCGCTGTTTTAAACAGAGTATGCCTACTCAGGCATTCCCTACAATCTACGTCTACAGGATGTTCTCTCCCAGGTAATGTAGATACTTAGACACGGAGGGAACTGCATCTGGAAAATCACAAGGATTATTATAGCTTTCCAGTAGAAGTGGGCAAAGCATGTAGACCTACGTGTTATCAAATATTTTTCACAACTGTAGGCCTATTTCAGGTAACTTGCATTATTTAATCACTGACTTCCTCTAAAATGTTCCTACATAAAAGGAGAGTAAATGCTTCAACACAATAGCAGATACAACATCAAGATTGAGAGAGAAGTATCACAGATAGTAAATGGGGATAACAGCAATTAATAAAGACAAACATTGAGTTCTACATTTTTTGTTTTCGAAGTACACAGCAAAATTGATCTCTGAACTGTCAAACAGCTTTAAACTTGTTCTTCAATTTCTCCTTAACCACATTTATTCTTTTAGTACAGATAGTCTGTTTTCAATTTTTGAGATACATGTAAATCAAAATTGGTGCAAATTTACTTAATATATACTGTTCAGAAAAGTGGGCTTTACAAATTGTTATCCCTTCTGGAAATCAAGACAGTGAATAGAATTTGTATTCCAATTTTTCTGGTTGTCCACTAAAAATGCATACAAGTGACTGTGGACATCTGTTAAAAAGGATATCGGGCTGCCACTTCCATACAATAATTTTATGTTTAAGGTATCAGATGCCCAGAAATTTTTAAATATGTGATCCTCTGTGATTGTTGATGAAAACAGTTGTTTTACAGTCATCACAGTTGATTTCAGGTATTCCTCCCATGTTTTGCAAAATGTAATCAGCTACATACGTTAATGCTTGTCTGTCATTGCTTACATCAGCCTCTTCACCATCACTGACACCACTGCTGCATTATCAGCAAGGACACTAAATAAAACATTTTCATCAGTTATGAAAACATCTTTTCTGGAGTCAAGAAAGCTGTCATGTAATTGCCTTAAATTGCATAATGGCATACAACTAACATATTCACAATTATGTAATGAATTTATAGGTAAGGATAAGTAACTGTTTTCAGTGTTGCTACGGACTGAAGGCAGGTTGGGATGGTGTTTGAAACACCGTGTTGCCTCATACTACAGAAAACATTCTCCAGTGGGTCTTGAGTAAAGGTCCTCATACTTAAAAAATTGAAGCCATTAAAAAAAATCTGCACTAAATGAACATCAGTGATTATTGTAGTTTGCCACCCACTTATGAAACTGGACATTTTGTCTTGCCTCTCCCTGTTCCTAACTGCAACACTTTCTATTTATCCAATTCCTTTAATACACTGTACCACATTTCAGTATGTGGTGCCCCTGGAGAGAGGGCACGCTTACAAAATTTAATACCTTGTGGATAATAATGGGAGCTGTCTAGTGAATTGAACAGGCAATCTATCTTTTCAACAAATTGTGCAGTGTATATTAACATCTGCAGGTAAAATATTAAATGCTACATAGGTCTCAATAACAACAGCAATTCTAACTAAGCTTGGCTGCATGTGTCGTAACTTACATTTTAGTAAAAGAATCCTTAAAGTCAAAATGATTCCTCTGCAATTTTGGCAAGTCTTAAACATTTTGTCCTGATGCAGAAGAAAAGTCCTCTGAATAAATTCAAAACTGGCCTCCTTTTTAAACCCAAACTGAATTTTATTTTTAGTTGAGTATTTCTAGTATACTTTAATAGGTGTGGGACATCATAAATGACTGCAATAGGTAAAAAATGAAATGGACTGGATTCACTTGTTTACTGACTGCATAGTCCCTTCAGTGCTCCCCGGTTGGCTGCACTCTGATGACAAATTGTATGAACTGCCATCAGCTCTATTTGCAGTTGCTTATAACATAGATAATAAGAACTTTTAAAGTAGTACCTAGAACTGAGCTCTGAGTGAAGAGATATGCGGCTACCTGCCTCCAAATTTTGCATATGCCTCTGACCAGACTACCAACACATCATGGTCTGCACATATATTTGCCCTTCTTATATCGTGAAACCCACTGATTTGCTGCTTATTCACATCATAATAAAAAATTGTCTCCAAAGACACTTCATCAAGGAACAAAGCAAAATATTTATCATTGTTGTGCACTGCCTTGGCTTCTGCTTTTATTACATTCTCCACTGCAGGACTCAATCCTGGCTTGGAAGGTGCAACACACAACAGAGGTTTCATATGAGTCACAGAAGGAAGGCAAAAATGAACTAACAAATACCTGTATGGGCAAGGGTTTTGCTTGTATAAGGACAGAGCAAATACCTTGTCTTCATATGTCCATTACCTAGCTCTTGTTGCTGCTATCGTACAAAGCTTTAAGCGGTTTTCATTCATTTTTCCCATGATGTAGCTTTGTTTTAAGTTCTGGTAGCCCTGTTAAAGCATTCCTATGAATCTTGGACTTTTTCGTTTATCTGAGTCTTAAGTCTGCTTTTGAAACTCCACTAGCCAAAACTCCCTCCGCCTTCACAGCTTACAAGGACTACTCCACATCAGATGCAACTCTTTAGTTTGTCTTGGAAATCTGTAGAAATACATATTGTTAACTTTCTCCGTTTAACCTACGTAACATGCAGATGAAAAACCCCGTAATTTATAGTAGTATTCAACGTCAATTTCTTGAGTGGATTATTCTGAAAGACGCAAAATTCCTTACTACATTCACTAGAAACAACTGTTGATGACATATCAGTCGTATTTAAAGAAACAAAAGGAAACCACATAAGTTGATTCGCGATTTCCATATAGCTATCACCGCTGTGGGGCTGTGTAGATGCTTTATTTGCGAAGGTTTCCACCATACTCCTAAGTTGAAGATGGGTGGGATAATCAAATGTAAACGATCTCATTATGGTACCGAGTCTTAGAGGATGCCTCTGTTAATTATACGGTTTATTATTTAAAACAGATACCAGCCACACGCATAATTTAAAGAATGTTATTTAAAGCACATCAATGCCAGTTTGGATTTGTCACAATTCCATATTACGATGTCTGTGAAAGATTTTATTGCTTTTCTGCTATCGCTTCGTTCTGCAATCGTTATTGCGCACCACTATAAACAAAACGTTTTGTATTTGTGAACTTTCAACAGATTTTTTTTCTTTTTAACCGTAATAGGAACACACAAGACATGACCGTAAAGTAAAATAAAACATGAAATATATCGAAAACATACTTGGTGTGCGTAAGTTTTCGGCACATTGCATGCTTTATTTAACTTAATATCATTCCATTTGTTTATATGTAGCTTATAATGAAAAAAATTCTCTTCCCAGTTAATCGGATTTCGAATGAAGAACTTTTAATTTTAGTGCAGAAAATGTACACTGCGAAACGAGGCCCTAGCAGGAAAGTAAGAAAATCTGTAGGCGCCATCTTACACGGATTTGTAATAAATCCGAAATCGGTGATGGTTTGATTTCAATAAACTTTTTTGAACCATAATTGTGGCTGGCTGCTTATTAAATTCTAAATTTTATAACTATACTGCAGCCATGGTTGCGGCAATGACTGCTTACAACCTTCCCCTCGCAAAATCAGTCCCTAAACAACTTGAGTCATCCCTTTTACAGCTTTCTTTAATGGCCAACCCTCCTCCTTTATCCGGGCTTGGGACCGGCAACAGCTTCCGCAAATATACTCAACTCACTGTACAGAAGCTGCAGGCGGAGTTAAAGGGGGTTAACAACCATTTATCATTACGCATAACAACAAAGATAACGCGGAATTGTATTGTAATTATCATTCTCTATTTAAATTTCTCTCTCTCAAAGAGCGTGAGGTACAGAGTCGGAGATTTAAAGGAGAAAGAATGCCGAGACAAACGAGTGTGGAACCAATGCAATGAAATTTATTGCTCTTTTATTCCTGTGGGCGTAACGGTAGCAGTTCCTGGCATAAATAATTTATTTTTTGTCTTACTTTTTCTACAGACATAGTGTGGTACTTCAGTAGTTTAATAAAATTTTACAATGACACGTAAAACAGCTCAGCAAGCACTCGTTACTATGTGTTTCGTAACGTCTGCACGAGATGGCAGCACGAGTATCCTCTATCTCTGACACTAGCAGCAGTGATCTGGATCTCCATAGTATAGAGATCACTGACTAGCAGACGTAATGTACGTCTGTGGTACAAATATATTTTCGCGGAGCTCATCGGATTTCAGGATATTTACATCTTTTAAATAAATGTCCGTCCAGATGAAACGCAAAGACAAGAATCACTGAACACGTCCAGCAAATTTTTCTGTTTGCCTTTTTATTATTTATTTATATGCACGAATAGCCCTCCTTGAGGATACGATAAATGGACTGATTTGATTTGATTGATTTTTTATTGGTCCTGTAGATCATACAATTTGTACAGCAAAGCACATCATGATATAGGACAAGTCAATTTGAAAAATTATGTTAAGATGGTACATGACGAGAGATGACATTAGTGGTACGTAACTCACATAGCGGAATACATATAGGATACATAGACAAAATAGAAAAAAAGGTGGTGTGTGATGAAGAGATGACGGTGGTGCATACTTCACATAGCAGAATACATATGAGATACAGACAGAATATGAGTGACAAACAATAATTAAATTATCTTACGAAGTAGAAATATCTACAAGTGTATATACAGCTTATTACAAGTACCGGTAATTAAAATATTGTGGTACTTAGTTCACATAGCAGAATACATATATGAGATACAGACAGAATATAGATAAGATACAATAATTAAATTATTTTACTAAGTAGAAACATCTACAACTGAATAAACAGCTTATTGCAGGTAATTAAAATTTTGTTTCAAGAAATTCATGTACGGAATAGAAACAGTGATTTAGTAGCAATTTCCTTAATTTAATTCTCATTATTTCTGGGTTTTTGCTTGTTTTTATGTCTGTTGGGAGGTGGTTGTATATTTTAATGCCCATACATTTAACCCCATTCGCATATAATTTTGTGTTGTGGGCTATAATTTGTAACTGTGTTTTGTTTCTGGTGTCATGCGTGTGGTGGTCTGCATTTCTGTCGAGGGCATCCAAGTGCTGTACTGTAAAACAAGCTAGTTCCAATATATAAGGGCATGGCAGTGGCAGGATTTTTGGCTGTTGAAATAGTGGTTTACAGTGTTCAGTTCTTTTTTTACATTTCATTATTCTTACTACCTGTTTTTGTAACTTGAAAACTGTGAGAGACTCAGAGCTCTTTCCCCAGAAGATTAGGCCATAGATCAAGACAGACTCATACAGGGCATGGTACACCAGCTTCAAGGTATCTACAATGGCTGTGTCTTTTAATGATCGTAATAGATAGCAGGTTTTACTAAGCTTTTGTGACAATGACTCAATATGTGGTTTCCAACTTAGTGTGTTACTGATGGTAAGTCCAAGAAATTTGGTGACCTGCCTGTTCATAATGTCATAATTGCCGATAACTATAACTGCATTGAAGGGGGTTTTATTTTGTCTAGTATGAAAGTTCATACTTACAGTTTTTTGAGTATTTATGAGTAGTCTATTTGCTTCAAACCACGATTGTAAATGACAAGTAGTTTCATTAACTGCATCTTGCAGTGTGTCACCTCTACTGGTTATCAGGATATTTGTGTCGTCCGCATACAGAAAGGAACTGGCATTTGGTATGTGTTCTGGGAGATCACTTATGAACAATATGAAAAGAACAGGGCAGGGACAGATCCCTGAGAGACGCCATTTGTTGTATGTAGTATATCTGACCTGCAGTGCCTGAATGTCTATGATTTTCTTATTTCTACATATTGCTTTCTTTGACTAAGGTAGCTATTGAGCCAATTGTGGACTACACCTCTAATCCCATACTTATGGTCTTATGGAGTTTCATAAGCAGCAGCTTGTGGTCGACCATATCAAAGGCCTTGGACTTATCAAGAAATATACAGACAGCAGGTTGTTTATGGTCAACGAAACTTGAGCACTTTTCTAGAAATGCATACAGAACATGTGTGGTGGACCTATTTTTCCAAAATCCGTGTTGGGAAGATGTGATTATGTTGTTAGAATTTAAACATATTTCTAATCTAGTTAACATACTGTAGTCAAATATTTTTGACAAGGCATATAGTATAGCAATTGGCCTATTGTTTGTCATGTCCGTTTTCTCTCCCTTCTTGTAGAGAGGTATAATTTTAGCAAGTTTTAGCTGGTCTGGAAATGTTCCCTCTAGAAATGAGGTATTTATGATATTTGACAGGGGTCCGCTGATGTAATTTGAACACTTATGAAGTAAGAAGCAGGGTATCAAATCATGCCCTGCAGAATAAATCTTTTTGACTCTTTTTTTAATAATATCTTCAATTTCATGTGGTGTTGTAGGAGATAGGAGAAAGGAGTTCAGAGGAGTATTATTTTTGAGACAAGACTGTGCAGTGTTTGGAGAGTTAGTCAGGAGATTTGTCAGAGGAGAGTGAACAGTATGTAAAGAGTTGGTTAGGAGATTTGTGAAACTTTCTGAAAAATAGCAGTTGAATTTATTGGCAATTTTATGTGCATTTTCAGTCTTTTGTCCTTCTATATTTAGTGTGATTTTATCCTCTATCCTTAACTTTCTACCAGTCTGTTCATTTATTATACCCCAGATGCACTAAAAGAGCTCATAATGTTATTAGGTGCTCTTCCAACATTTGTTGGAAGAGCACCTAATTGTTTTATCATTATGAGCTTTTTTAGCACATTTTATAAATCTCCTGTATGTGTTTTTGTAATTTTTATAGTATACCTTGAACTCTTTGGATTTGCCACTGTCGAGTTTGCTAAGTCTCTGCAGCAGCCTCATCTTTTCTGATAAAGTTTTAATACCTTTTGTGACCCAAGCATTCTGTTTTTTGTTAGTGATAGTCTTTGTTTTCTCTGGGAAATGGCAATTAAAGTAATATTCAAATATCTGCAGAAAATTGTCATATTTTTCATTTGTTGTTGAGGAAGTAAATACACTTTGCCAGTCTTCTTTCTCTAAGCTAAGTACAAAGTTGTTTATGTTGCTATCACTATAACTTCTACATTTAATAACTGTTTCTCCTGATGGGAGTACATTGAATGGTGGATTAAAATATATTGTTAGTGCACTGTGATCTGAAAAACCAACATTTATAATTTTTACTGTGCAATCAGTGTTAGTAGCAACCTGATCAAGACAGCTGTTTAATCTCGTAGGACATATAACTTTCATATTTAAGTTGAATGACATCATTAAATTTACTAATTGGGACTTTCAAGCAGATTCTTCAAGGAAATCAATGTCGACAGCTTCTTTGTGTTAATTTTCGTTACTTCCAGACTTCCTTCATCCTTCCAGATTGTTATTCCATTTCTTCCTGAGTCCACTTTCTTCCAATTGCAGACCTCATCTTTTTTCCCATGAGATTCTGCCTTTTGGGTTGCTTCCCTAAGAAGTATTCTGTTATCTATTATTGCTTCCCTAAGAAGTATTCTGTTATCTATTACGTTCATTCTATGTCCAGTGTATTTCATATCATTGTCAATTTCAGTGAACAGTGTAGGTTTGGATTTGTAGCTGGTTAGTAAGTTGAAGACCTGCTTCGTTGGTCTCTTAGTATCCATTCGGTATATGTGCCCATAAAATTGTAATCTTCTTTTCCTCATCACATCAATTAGCATTTCCACTTTCAAATAGAGCTATTAATAGTTATATATATTTTTTGTCATTTGGAATGCCCTTACTATTTTATATACGATACTCTGCTTTCCATGGTATCTTTCCTTTTGTACTGCTTGTTATCAGTTCTCCTAGATACTGGTATTTAAAGAAGTTTGTTTTAGATGTTGTGTTGTGATGAATTAAGATGTGGAATGGTATCATTGATGTTTTTCATGAAGTGTATTTTTTCATATGATACTTTAGCCCTATTTTGCCTGCTTCTGTCTGTAGTTCTGTGATTTGTTCTTGGGCACTATCTAGTGAGTCAGTAATTAATGCCATGTGATCTGCAAAAGTTTGAAAGTCTGTGGTTATTTTATTTGGGTTTCTCCATCGTTACTTACGGAGATACCGCGGTCAACCTTATAAGACATCACACACACCAATAATGTGTACTTAGTACCTATATATTGGTTTTAGTCTGTTATTTGATTAACGTGGGATATGGGGATATACCACACAATATTTACCACCACTTTTTTCAGAATATTTTACGATATCGTATTTACTTATACATCTCAGAATGGAAGTGTGTGTATTTACAAGCAGTGCCATGCCTTGTATCGAATATATTGAAGTCTTCTGCCTTACTTACTAGCAATTCAACCACACAATTTAATGTCAAAGTAGCTTATGTTAATATATTTCACCATTTTGTTGAATATGCTAATTGCACTCGTCAGTATTCCATCGTGCTCAGGTAGTTACTAACACATACTGTGTGGTTATCGAGTGGCCAACAGAAAACAAGATCAACAGCTGTAAATTATCAGTGTTTGTGGATCATGTAAGCAGGGAAGATACAGTCAAGCTAGCAGGAGTTGATGGCATACCCAGCAGAAACTTGCGGTTCTTCCTGCCAAATATTACTGACCCCCGTCACTTATTATGCAACTTCTCATTACAGACAGGCATCTTTCCTGATCAGCTAACAACATCCAAAATGATTCCAATTCGCAAAGTTACTGGCAAACATAAAGTGATAAACTGTCGCCCCATTACTTTAACAGCTTGTTTTTCAAAAGTATTAGGAAAATAATGTACATTAAGTTAATACAGTTTATAAACAAAAATGGATTATTAGCCCGTCCTCAGTATGGTTTGCAAAGTAAGAAATCAAGTAAGATGGTAATCGACGAACATATAACCACTGTTTTAAAAGCCATTGATGAAAAACAGCAGGTGTATTTTTAGATTTAACTAAAACTGTTGACATGGTAAACCACAGAACACTTATAAATAAGCTTTGAGTACTATGGTAGTATGGGATTAGCAATTCAATACATTCATTCATTTCTCAGTGTGTGTGTGTGTGTGTGGGGGGGGGGGGGGGGGGAGGGGGGGCGGAAAGACGTACCTTAGGGGGGGAAAAGGACAGGTATACACTCGCACACACACCCATATCCAACCGCACATACACAGACACAAGTAGACATTTGACGTCTACTTGTGTCTGTGTATGTGCGGTTGGATATGGGTGTGTGTGTGAGTGTATACCTGTCCTTTTTTCCCCCTAAGGTAAGTCTTTCCGCTCCCGGGATTGGAATGACTCCTTACCCTCTCCCTTAAAACCCACATCCTTTCGTCTTTCCCTCTCCTTCCCTCTTTCCTGATGAAACAACCGTTGGTTGCGAAAGCTTGAATTTTGTGTGTATGTTTGTGTTTGTTTGTGTGTCTATTGACCTGCCAGCGCTTTCGTTTGGTAAGTCACATCATCTTTATTCTGAAACATTTAGTCAATAATTACTTTCTATATGCCTTAAATTCAGCTTGAATCATATTCAGGCCTGCAGGAGTCACAAAATACATAGGTATTCAGTCAATAAATTCCCCATCTACTGATTTTATAGTTACAAGCTCAACACTTATAACCTTTAACACTGGATAAATCAGGGATTAATACACTGTTCTAGTTTAAATTTCTTTGATGCTGGGCCTATTAAACAGTTGCTTGATCAAAATGTGTCTCTCTCCTCTCTTCTCTACCACATTAGGCCATGCATTGCACGATAGTGCTGGTGAGCATCTTGTGAAAACTTTTGGGCTGTCTGTGTCTTCCATGCCTGGTGTAGAAGTCTCGGTGTTGCAATTGCCTAAATGTAGAAAACACACATCAGCTTTATGTGAGAAGATTGCACATTCTACATTGTGTGAACTCATGGAAGCTTCAGAGCTGAGAGACCTGGAAGGTACTTAATGCAAAGATATGTGAAGTTAATGTGTTATGTGCTGAGGAGTAATTCATCATAACATATTACAAGATAGCAGTTCTGAACTGAAGAGGGAAGTGTCTAAGCATAACGAGTTGAACATAACACTTGAGCTGTTACGACACTTACACTTCACTGCTACTTCAGGAGACCGGAACCATGTGGCTACCCATACTACTGCCCCCAACATCATGGCAAATGTGGGTGATGACCTTGGCCAACAGCTGCTGCAATATTTCCCAGTGCTAATGGACCCAGTTATTAGCGAAGAGCAAAAGAAGCCATACAACTCATCACCATATCTTAACAGCACCAGGGCAACTGGACACTGCCAGACCTCGGTGGTTAATCCCAATAAGTTACATGCTGCACAATTTGAGTTCGAGAAGGTGGTTTCTAATGGATATGTGACACAATCTCACAGATGGTACAGAATAAGGATAGCTCATGAAGAATGTGTGGCAATTATAGGGGCTTAAATGCTTGCACCATTCCAGGCAGATACCTGGTTCCCATGTTGCCAAATGTAACAACAGTGTGGCGGACACTTGTGTTTTTTTAGCATAATAGATTGTGCAAGGGCTTTCTCACAAATCCCCATACCTCAAAACGATGAGCATAAAACTGCAGTGACAATCCTCTTTGGGCTCTTCGATCATAACACAAGGCCTTCCGGACTAAGAAATGCTGCCCAGACTTGACAGTGTTTTAAGCTTGAAGTGCTACATGGACAATATCTTGGTATTTTCTAAAACCAAACAGGAGCAAATGGTTCAAATGGCTCTGAGCACTATGGGACTTAACATCTATGGTCATCAGTCCCCTAGAACTTAGAACTACTTAAACCTAACTAACCTAAGGACATCACACAACACCCAGCCATCACGAGGCAGAGAAAATCCCTGACCCCGCCGGGAATCGAACCCGGGAACCCGGGCGTGGGAAGCGAGAACGCTACCGCACGACCACAAGATGCGGGCAAACAGGAGCACTTCAGGCATTTACATATAGGCTGGAGTGCTATGGAGTCATGGTCAATTTGAAAAATTGTGTCCTTGCTTGGGAGGAGGTACAGTTTCTAGACTGTGCAGCCTTTCTCATGGGCATTTCACCTCTTCCTGAGAAGGTCAACAATAATGTGCAGATGCCTCTTGACTCCAACATTTAAAGGCCATAGATGATTTCTTGGAATTTTGAACTATTATAGGTGACACTTGCTACATTTTGCTGAGGTATATTCATGGTCAGAAAAAAACAGTACACCTTGAACGAGGTGGGACGTACATATTCACAAGACTTGTACATTAGTATGTTCTGCAGAAATGATTACCATTTGAAATACATTGGTCCGTGGGTTCGAGGCCAACACCGATATCATGGCGCAACACCATCCACTGGTAGAATGTGCTTGCGCATCTCTTTGTAATTATAAACCGAAGGTAATGGATCAATGTGACTTGAGCGGATGTGCAGGATGCCTCACAGATGTATGCACGAACTGTACCATCAAATCAGTGTGTTTGAAAGAGGGCGCATTATTGGCATGAGAGAATGTGATGCATCCATCTGGGAAATTGCTGCTCATATAGGACCAAGTGTTTAGGCAGTGCAATGGGTGCGTGCAGAATAGTTTATAGAAGGTCACAGAACACGACAAGATGGGTAAGGTCGCACCACCCAGACCAATGGATTTCAATTTTGCTGACTATGGCAGAGAGGTACAAAAGGTGTCAGTCTCTTTCACCCAGGCCATTACCACAGACAGGAGTAGCAATTTGAGAGCCTACTGTTCAGAGAGCTCTGAGAATGTGCAGTTGCAAATATATTCAAACCACAAGCTGTCATCCTGCCAGTAACAGGATAGCAGAGCGTATGTACTGCACATTGGAGGTGGTATTGGCTTGCTGTATGGAAGTCTCATTGGACGTACTGCCTTTAGTACTATTAGGGCTACATATTTTCCTGAAAGGGGAATTCAGTTGCTTGGCTGTTCAGCAAATCTATGGCGAGCAGTTATTAGTCCTAAGTGAATTTTCTCCTCCACACCTGACCATGAGCTATTGATTGGGCAGTCCAATGCATTCTTGCATAAACTGCTCTAGCACATGCAACATCTCTTGTCAAAGAATCCAGGCTGACATTGTGACAGACACATTTTCTTCCATGGAGATTTAGTCAGGTATGATTTTGTGTGACTGAGAGATGACACTGTTAAATCACTACTCTCTCCACAATATCACAATATACTGGCTCCTTTAAGGTAATAGACCACAGTGATAAAACATTTGTGATTGATAAGCATGGTAAATGGGATACTGTATCTGATGAGCATCTCAAGCCTGCTTACACACAAGACAATCGGTCTACAGCAGTGAGCGACCCATCAGAACTGTAACTCAGTGACAAAATTTACTGCATGACACATCACATGTGAGATTATGCATGCCTGTTCCAGATTCTTCAGGAAACGAGGTGGTATTCGCACAGTCTAGCATGTATGTAAACTGTAGATACCTTCTGGTTAGAGGAGCTCCTGGGTTTTCTAATTCCTTTCAGGTTAGGGAGTTGAACTGTGCGGGTCAAATTTGTGATGTGATGCAGGACCACAAGAGCCACAGCTTTCCAAAAGCAGCTGATGTGGTGACCTTGATAGACAGAGCCTACCAAGGTTGAATGCAAATATTAAAATAATAATTCACCTGTGGTATATATATCACATTTAGTTGTGTTGACAAGGTATTTTGCCCTATGCAGAATGTATTTAATATGTATATAAAATGTTAATCACTTACAAAACATGTACATATTTGAAATGGAATCAACTACTCCCACAATGTCCTCAATTTTCTTGCGTGAATCATCACTGCCCTGCTACTCACACATTTAGAAAAACATGAAAAATTATAAATGTCACTGTATGCTGCCAATTGACATGTTTTTTCTGTGTAAATGACTGATTATTTCTATTCAAGAAATGTGAGAAACATCTTTAATCTGCATTTGCATGAAAAAAAATCTCCTACACCATACATTTTATTGCTATTGGTAGACTGCTGAGGATTTTTTAAGCTGCATATTTCACCTCTTTCTTCACCACAGTTATATTCCTTAAAGGGTAATGCAGATCATTTTCCTTTTAATGTTGCACTTGTGGATATCTTGTTACTCTCAAACACAGATGGACCGTTGATAAAAATTTTTGTAGGTGAATAAATATGCTGGGAGGCTGTGGGTAATATTCCTAGCTGCTGGAACAGACACCTGGAAGATGTATGTTTGTAAACCCTATACATAATTCTAATTAATGTCTTGTGTGCAATGAACACTTTTTGCCTAAGTGAGGGGCTACCCCAGAATATTACCCCATAAGACACCATTGAATAAAAATATGTTAACTTAATAAATTGTGTATCACCAAATTTTGCAATTATTTTTATGGCAAAGGTAGCTGAACTAAACATTTCAGCAGGTGTACTATGTGGTTTTCCCACTTTATGTTTCCATCAATATGTACACCTAACTGCCTACCCTTCTTGGTATACTAAATGAGTGATAAAATGTCAGTGGCTACAGGGTTAAAAAAAAAGGAGCATTTTAAGGGTAGGGAGGACAGCAAGAAACCAAGTTTTAAGAGAGGTTAAGATTGAAACAAAGCTTCAGATTGAGAAAGAAACCAAACAACATACACTGATCAGTCAGAACATTACGACCACCTAACAAAAATCTGGTACGTCCACTTTTGGTATGTACAACAGCAGCAACATGTCATGGTATGGAAGCAGTGAGGCCTTCATAGATCGCTGGAAGGAGCTGGCACCACATCTGCAGGCACAAGTCACCTAAATCCTGCAAATTCCTGGAGGGGGGGGGGGGGGCAATGAGCTCTGATGCTACGTTCAATCACATCCCAGATGTGTTTGACTGGGTCCAGATCTGGTGAGCTGGGAGGCAGCACATTAACTGGAACTCGTCCCTGTGTTCCTTGAACCACTACATCACATTCCTGGCCTTGTGAAATGGCACGTTATTGTGTCGAAAAATGCCACTACTGTTGGGAAACATGGCTGTCATGAAGGGGTCTACATGGGCTGCAACCAGTGTGTGATACTCCTTGGGCATCATGGTGCCTTGTACAAGCTCCGCTAGACCCATGGATGCCCACATGATTGTTCCCCAGAGCACAATGGATCTGCCGTCAGATTGTCTCTGTACCATAGTATAGGTGTCAAGGAGCTATTCCCCTAAAAGATTACAAATTCACACCCTCCCATCAGCATGATGAAGTAGGTATTGGGATTCATCTGACCATGCAACAATCTGTCACTATTCCAATGTTTAGTACCAATGGTCATGTGCCCATTGCAGTCATAGTTACCAATGTTGTGATTAACAATGGCACATGCATGGGTCATTGGCTGCAGAGGCCCATCATTAGGAGTGTTTGGTGCACTGTGTGTTCAAACACACTTGTACTCTGCACAGCATTAAAGTATGATGTTAATGCTGCCACAATTCACTGCCTGTCCTGTTTGACCAGTCTCTCCAGCCTATGACTTCTGACATCTGTAATGAGGAGTAGTTACCCAAACCCACAAGTCTGGTTGTGGTTTCACCACACATTGAAGACACTCACCACAGCACTCCTCAAACACCTGACAAGTCCTTCAGTTTTTGAAATGCTCATGCCAAGCCTCTGGCCCAAAACAATCTGCCCTCGGACAATCTCTGGAAGAACGCACACCTTCCCCATTCTACACATAGACAGCACAATCACGGACACTACATGCACCGTGCATATTTCTGACTAGCATTCATTCATCAGATGATGCTGCCTTCACCTGGATGGGTTCATGTCGATGGTAGGTCAATGGTCATAATGTTCTGGCTGATCAGTGTAATTCTGGCATATTGCATCAGCACAAACAGCTGTTGTTTCAAAACTTTTAGCAGTCAGCAGAAATTTTATTACCACCCAATTTCAACTCAGTCAGTGGGGAATATCAGCTATCTTTACGGCATCAAAATATTCGAGCACTAAATAGTAAAATTAATGTACTAATTATCTCCATTCATGAGTCACAGTCATCAAGCCCAGCTGACAAAATCTACCTCTCTCGACATTATATGACCACTGGTATAGATGTGTTAAGTGTTAGGCACTTGATTTTGAATTGATGAGTAATCATGTACATGTAGATGTAAAAACTGACAGCCTGAAAAAAGCCTTCTTTCAAAGTGTAGTTGCATGAGTAGGACTAAAAAATAATGTGTTGATTAATGTTAACAATAATCATGTATAAGTATCCCATAAACTCACTCATTTCACGCCATTCTGATACAAGATTTTAAATTATCTACAGGGTATGTAAATTACTAACTAATACTTTTTTTATTTATTATGCATTTTTAAGCAGTAAAAAAAAGTCTTTTGTGTACACACACACACACACCTACATAAATAACATATGTAGTGTAACAAATATTTTAGATCCTTATTGTCTGTCAAGATACAAAATTGTCCATCATACTACGCATGATATACTCAAAATAATATATAAGTTTAGTCTACGTGAAATTATATCTCCTTTATTGTAAGTGAAATTATAATTAGTACTTAAGATCATCTTTAAGGCATATTTTGAGCCCTTTGATTGTGCAAAATGCTTTTTCTCTAAGCCATTTCAGTGTGGTGTTTCTAAACATTCTCAGTGACACAGTATGTGCCTGCAACAAGTTAAATATTTTAACCCCCATGTGTCTGCAATTATCCTGAGCTTTCTTAAATCTAGCGACTGATATCAATCTGATCTTTGTGGCTTCCAAATCTTTTCGAGCTGTAACAAAAGTGCTAGGGTATGGATTTACACAACATAATACAAGGCAAGTGATTTACATGTATTATGAAGAGTAAATGTACCTTGTGGCACTCCCTGCTTTATATTCAAGACATTTAACTTCAAATTATTGAACTGCATAATTTGTTTACTGTCACCCAGGAAGGATCTGATCAGATAGAGTTCTGAGCCTCTAAAAATGTAACAGTAGTGTTTCTAATGGAATTCTATGACTGATAGAGTCAAATGCCTTACTGAGATCCGCAAGCATAGCATTAAAAAATTCTCTAGATTCTAATGACGGTAGTGTAAGTGAAACAATACTGTCAACTGCTTCTACTGTTGACAGGCTGGACTTGGAGCCATATTGTGAGTCACTTAGAATATTTTTTACAGACAGCTTTGACCGATTTGGAGCTTTATGTAATTTTTTTAGTTTTCAGTTTAGTTTATTAGCATACTTTGCAACACTTGTGTGATATGGGAACTGTCACAATTCTTCAAATTAATACAACAAAATATAAAATTATTATTTTACAATGTTTTAAAAATGACACAATGAACTAATGCAGTGGAGTTAAACATCCTCTCTGAACAAGTAAATAAGGATTCGACATACATATAGTACACTTCAAGAACACACATTTATCACATCATTTACAGTCAAAAGAGTAAACAAACGAAATATAAAATTTACAATGAGAACAGCATGATTGTACTGATAATGAAGAAAATACAAGTGTTTGTTGGTGATTTAGGGATACAAAATATCCCTCCATGTTATAAAGACATTTATTTAACACTTAACTTTCTAATTTCAGACTTAAATTGTCCCTCCTCTACGATTCCCTTGATGCAAATTGGCAGAGCAATATACAGCTTTATTCCATAAAAACTCAAATGTTTTTGAGTTTTTTGTTTTTATTGCTGTTTCTACTGCAGATTCTTACTGGTACATATATCATCATTTTGGAAATCTGAATTTATATGTAAACTACTCAAGTGTGTTCTTGTGCATAGTACTCTTTTGAATACATACAAATATGGTGCTGTATGTGTTTTTAACTGCATGAATGAGGGCCTGCAGTGTGTTTGTGGAGAGCTGTGTGTAATAATTCTAATGGCTCTTTTCTGTAATTTAAAAATGTTTCTCAAATGAGATTTTTTTACATCCCAGAACATTATTCCGTAAGATACAATAGAGCAGATATAAGAAAAATGCACTATCTTGCAAAATCTGTGCTACAAGAGGAATTATTCTTAGTGCAAAACGAGCAGAACTGAGTTTTGAGGATATGCATATGACATGGTCTTTCCAGCTCAAGTCATGATCAGTATACATGCCCAAAATTTTTGTAGACTGTACTTTCTGTGTTCCTGGTCACCCAATAATAAATGGTCATCCTTTTCATTTACTTTACTATACTGGCATGCAATTTTTTTTGTTTAAATTAAGTGCTAACTTATTAGCATTAAACCACTGTTGCACACGATTCAGAACTTTTTCAGTTGTAGTGAATAAAGATTTTCTGTCATCACTTATAATTATGTTTGTGTCATCTCCAAATAACATAATTTTGGATGAACTGTTTGGCATTTTAATGTCATTATATAGATCAAGAAAAATAGTGGGCCAAGAACTCTAACCTGCAGGACACCTTATTCCACTTTCTTAGCATGTGATGCTTTATTTTTACTTATTTTAAGGTGAGTTCCACTACTTAAGTTCTATCTTGGAGACAGGATTCAAACAATTTCCTCCCAATTCCTCCAATGCCTATTGCCTCCAGTTTGTCAAGTATAATTTGATGGTTTACTGCATCAAAGGCCTTGGAAAGCTCTAGGTTGATTCCCGCCACACTTTTGCTATTGTGTAAATTCATAACATACTCTTCTGTATAGCCTGCATAGCTGTTTCTGTGTTGTAACCTGTTTGAAAGATATGCTGGCAATAATTCAGAATACTGAAGGTGTCAAGGTAGCTTATGAGTTGGAGTTTTATCAGTTTTTCAAATATTCTTGAAGAAGATTGAAGGTAGGATATAGGTCTGTAGTTTCCTACCTTACATGCATCTCCATGTTTGAATAGTCATCTAACCTGAAAGATTTTCAGCCTCTAGGGGAACACACCTTCACTGAATGAGAAACTGGCAATATCTATCAGTGGTTTTAAACTCTGTGAGGCAACTTTTTTTTGTGACACTGGCACTTCATCCATTCCTGCAGACATTTTTGATTTCAGACTATTACTTACTTTCAACATTTCATGTTCATCTGTGGGACTTATTCTCAAACTGCTGACTACTTCATTGTTGTTATTTTCTCTTGTTTGATAAAGTTCTTGCTTAGTTTCTCAGGTACACTTGGAAAGTAATTATTAGTGTAACTTTATATCTTATGGAAAACTGTTTTTACTCAGTATCACAGTATCTTAAAAACTGAATTTGTAAATATACTGTACATCTGATGCCAGGAAGCTCTCTCCTGAAAAATATGTACATACAAGTATTGTAGAAATGAGAGTGCAAAAGTGCCAAATTGCATTATATGTGAAAGATATCCCACTTAACTAAAGAAAATTACGTAAAATGCCCAAGTAAAGAATTTTCTGTTGCAAATTATGCTCAGAGAAACATCTTAAAAATGACCCTAGCAAATAATACTCGATATAACAGTATTGAAATTAATGAAATTTTGTCCAATATCTAGGGTAAAATATATGTACATAAAAGATCTTGGGATGTAAATAAATAAATAAATAAAGACAGACAAGGCTTCCATCTTTATTGTTATGTTATCTTTAGATTTAAGTACAATATCCTGTTGCTTACTGTCTCTTTCATTTCTCTTTGAACAATTTCTCATGGAGTTCTTGATTTATTGGCCGACTTCCTTATTAATCTAGCATTATTTAGTATTTTTGCTAGATTAATTATCCTTTTATACACTTTTTGTAGTTTGTTACTTTTTTTTAATTAGAATCAGTACAACCTTTCATTTCAGAGTCTTGGAAGAATTTTTTATATCAGATGTGATCCATGAATTTCTGTGTCTATGCCTATGTGAGTTGATTTTGACTAATCTTTTTGGAAAGAACATTTCAAAATCTGTCATGAAAAGATAAGAGAAAACATTGTATGAAGCAATACTGCATCTCAGGATTGGTTAGACAGTGTGATAGCAAACTGGCTACAGTTTTCAGTGGAGAAAATTGGTTTGTACATATGATGTACTGTTTTTGTATTTATCTTAACTGTGAAAACTTTAATGAGTGCATTGTGATCAGATATGCCTAGATCAATATTCAAAACTTCTCTATCTGAGGTTTCTATATTTCAAAATAAATTTGCTATGAGACATTTTGAAGCATTTGTTAGCCTTTTAAGGTTGTTTAAATTTGAATACAAATTCAAACTGTGTAAAATATTGTGTATTGTGGAATTGAATTTTAATTGGACTTTTTACCAACACATTGGCCAAAAAAAAAAAAAAAAAAAAAAAGGACCCTCCTGAACAGGCTACGAAGGCCCAACAGTACTGACTGGCCGCCGTGTAATTCTCAGCTCGTACGCGTCACTGGACAGGGATATGAAGGGGCATGTGGGCAGCACACCGCTCTCCTGGCCATAGGTCAGTTTCTGAGACTGGAGCTGCTACTTGTCAATCAAATAGCTCCTCAGTTTGCCTCACAAGGGCTGAGTGCAACCCCACTTGCCAACAGTGCTCGGCAGACCGGATGGTCACCGATCCAAGTGCTAGCCCAGCCTGACAGCACTTAACTTCGATGATCTGATTGGAACCGATGTTACCACTGTGATAAGGCCGTTGGCACATTGTCATTAAAGTCCCCACATATAAATCTTGATGATTTCTCATCATGTGAGATGCTCAGCAGTGCCTCAAGCTTATTAATTAAAAAAATTCGTCACTATGGTGTTCAATACACTGACATGACCATTATTTTTCTCTTTTTTTCCATTCACTTGCATTGCTCTAGCCTCATTGTTCATACGCCACTGCCGGGAGTACTACATATTGCAGTATGGGTTTTTGCTCTCTCTGCTATTCTGTACCAATGAAAGAGGCGATTTGAAATGTAAACCACTGCTTGTTTACCATTCAGAAACTCCATGAGCCTTCAAGAAGAGCAAAATCCAGAAGAGGTTAAATGTGATGCAGAGATCAAACAACTACAAGTTTTGGGTGTCACGTGATCTTTTTTGTGATTGGATCAATGAAGTATCTGGTCCTTCGGTGAAAACATATTTGCTTGAGATGAATCTGCCATTCCCAATTCTTGCATGTTATGGACAATGCTTGTGCCCATTCTCAAGGCCTACGAGTCCAACTCCTTGAAGAATTTGAATTCGTCAAGATCCAATTTCTGCCTCCCAACACCACTCTGTTACTCCAGTCTATGGACCTGCAGATTATTTCCAACTTTAAGGAGCTCTGCACCAAAGCACTCTTGGAAATTGCTTTGGGCTGACTGAAGCTATCAATCTCACTCCAGTGAGTTTTGGTAATATCACTTCAACATCATTGCCTGTGTCAAGATAATCTAAAAGTTGTGGGAAGGGGTTACCAAGCGAACTCTCACTTCTGCTAGGAAGAAGCTTTGGCTGGAGTGTATTGTTGAATGTGACAGGCATTTGAGGCAGTACCTGTGAAGCCTGCATTCAACGAGATTGTGGCTTTGGCCAAAAGCATTGTACTAGAAGTGGATAGTAATGATACTGATGAGCTTGTGAAAATCACAGCCAAGAAATGACCACTGAAGAGCTTATGGAGTTGCAGCATGTTTCACAGCAGGATGTTGTGGAGAGGAGTTCTTCAGAGGAGGAGGAGGAGAAGGAGGAGGAGGAGGAGGAGGAGGAGGCAGTAACAGCAAAGAAACAGTCTTCTGATGCAATAAGAGAAATGCTGAAAGCATGGGAATCGGTTGCATTGTACACTGAAAATCAACACACTATTAAAGTAGTGGCTACGTGCACTAGAAATTTATTTGACGATAATGCTGTATCGCAATTTCTCCAAGTGTTGAAGCATTAGCAGAAACGAATGACTATAGATAGCTTCCTAGTAAAAAAGAATTAATTATGTTTAGTGGATAATAAAGTACATATACTGCCCTGGAACAAATTATGCTCGCTACGCAAGGTTCTACTGTACTACCAAGGAAGAAGTTAACGTTTGTAATTTTCTGTAATGTACTTCTTAGCGCTCTTATGACAAGTGTATCTTCATTTCTATTAACATCATTAGCGCCTCTTATTATTACACAGTTGATTCCAGGAGTCAGAAAATTTTCACAGAACTACCCATAAGGGATACCTGGTTTCATTACTCCACCAACTTTGAGCATAGCTTGTATGTTAGACATGGTGTCAGCTAAACCTTCTCCGTGATTGCCTGAAAGTATGTAAATATCTTCTTTGTTCTTACCGATAATTGTTATGTTTGCATGTTCCCAGCATTATCTATTATTTCCTTGCTTGTTATGACAGCGTTTCGTAACTGAGTGATTTTTAGCCGATACATTTGTGGGAGTACTTCATTTGTTCTAGCATTTTCACATTTTTTGACTCACCTCACGTTAAAAGTCCAAAATTATTTGCTACTGGGAGACTAGTGGTGTTCTCTTTATTATTAGCATGATGGAACTTTTTAGGCCTAATGAAGTTATCATTTTGTTCGGTTATGACAGTTTCACTACACACTGAATAGTGTTCGATGACTTTTTCAGGTTTCTATACATACAGTTTAGCTAACATAAGATCATATTTTAATACGGCAGTCACACAATCCTCTTGGTATTCCTTTTGTAAACATAGAATATCATGAAAATCGCAGTGCACATTTCCACAATCACAAATTACATTTCTCTCTTCTAATGTATTTAAACATTGTTGTAATCACAAACATAACTTGACATCACATTTCACCTTCTTACTATGTTTCACACACACAAGGTTTAAAAAGTCATAGTTTTCTGCAAATCTGGTAATTAGTACGCTTACACACACGGTCATGCAGAAAGAAAAAAAGGATGGGTGCAACACAGGTTGGGCGGTAAGTATTAGAACAAAACACGATAAATTTTTTAGCAGAAAAGTAATGACTGTTATTTTTAAGGATATAGGGAAACAACCACTAACAAACATCCAGTTTATAAGAGAATTTAATGGATGTGCTATTATATCCTCAGTTTTTTTCTCTCGAAAATAGAGAGTCCATAAATGTCTTCTGATTTTGAGTAACTTAGTTTTGCTATTGCACTTTTATTATTGGTTACTTTTACCTCTTATCTTTTAGTGCCAGGAACTAAATCTTCAATATTTTGTAGGAAAAGAGTTTTCATGTTTTGAGTCATGGATGTTGTCATATTTACAATTGTGTTCAGCTGCAGCAGTGTTATTCATACTGCCAGCATGAACAAAGAATGTGTTGAAATCATGTGGTGTGATACCAGCATCACAGGAATTATTTTTGCTGATATCTTTACTTCTGCCCACATAAGTCCTGACAACAATTCAGGCTACTTTACATTTATTTTGCAACTTATTAATATAAACGTCATTAACATTGCACTTGCTTAATCTGACTGATTTCTGCCTTATATTTCTTCTTTAATCATATGTGGTTTGCTCTTTCTTCTTCACTATCCCTTGATTTATCATAGGAAATTATTAACAGACTTAAAAGCTCTTGTAGATAGTGTGTGAAACGGCAATGCACAGATGTGAGACCGTGTATCCTGGCAGTTCCCTTATTTTTTCCTCACTACTTTAGGGCAATTAGTTTTAAATGTATCTGACAGTACACTGACAGTTAATGTAAATGCATTTTCAATGTGAATAGACCTACTTTCAAGCTGAATGTCATTCAAGTTTGTCATCTTTAGCCATGTTCTACACTTAATTTCACTGTAATCAGATTTTTAGTATTTAATTTAATGAAACACCTTTATGGACTGATAAAATGTGATTTATAAATTATAGAGCACAGCAATCAGTTGTCCTTTTTTTGCAGCTTTTATTATGCAAAATCAGATTTTGGCTAGTGCCTAGCCATTATTAATGCACTAATTTCTGATCTCGGTGCATGGTAGTTCCCCGTTGTTTGGGCGTCAGTCACAGTTCTTTGAATTGGTAGTATTCAATGAACTGTGACTGATGCCCAAACAACAGGGAACTAACATGCATCGAGATTAGAAAATAGTTCATTGATAATGGCTAGGCACAAGCCAAAATCTGGTTTTGCATAATAAAACCTGCAAAAATAAGGATGACTGATTGCTGCACTGTATAATTTATAAACCACATAACAGTCACTGAGTGAACCCACTTTCTGAATGGAAGGTAACCTGATGATAAAATGTGTATTGAACAACACCACTTGATAACTGATTTGTCTCTACATTAGTAAATACATTGTCAAGGCAAGTAGTTTGTCTTGTTAAGTGATCATTAATACAGAACAGGTCACATGCTCGTAGCATACTGTGTAGGTTAATTTGTTTGTATCCTTAGTCTTATATCAATACTCGAGTCACCAAAAATTAAAATCTTATATTTATGCCATTTCTCAAAGTGTACAATCACTTTCTGTAAAACCTGCACAGATACTTAAATATCACTATCTGTTGTGCAGTTATATAGTTACAATTATGAGTTTTTACATGGGCAGGACAATGCCACTGTTTCCAGTAAATTTTCTATACAGTTATCACTCACAGTAATGCAAGTCTATGCCACTACTAACATACATTGGTGGATGACAGAGGGGCAGGGGGTGATAGAGTCCCTGTACATATTTAGCAATTGTGAAGCACTGCCGGGTAAATAAGTTTGGGTAAAACATCTTGCAGGTACGATTAGCTCTCTGAACTGCTGTAGAAAGAGCAATGTATACATTCAACATGTTGATCTTGTGTTTGTTGCTTCATTCCATTTCGCCATCAAAGTGAAAGTAGTCCCATACTCAGGAACTGAGCACAGGGGAGCAGATGCAGCAATCCTACATTGCTTCACTTGGTGAGGTTGCACTGGTCATGGTCTGCTTTTGTCTTCCTTTGACCTATAACAAAGTGTCAAGTATGTATCTGTGTTGTGTGAATGACTTTGATGAGTACTTGTACAGTGTACTGCTGAGTTTGTGTTTTTATGGACAAAGGGAAGCAAGAGGGTGAAACCTGATGCGGGCACACAGCCAACTCCTCCCAAATTGCACTGAGGGAGCTGCTGAGCCTAAATCCCCATCTGATAAACAGACAGCGTCACGTGCCCTCACATCGATAGACACTGTGAGAAGGTATGGAATTTAATCCAGGACACTGGCACAAAATGTGATCAGGAACTTCATGCCACCACCTATCATTCCTTTTCCAGCTGAATACTGGCAGTCAAAATTTTCCATCACCGGAATGACTCACATCCAAGTAAAAATCGACCACACAGAAGTGTGTTTGCAACCTTGGGTATGGAGATGGGGTCATTTCACCACAGTTCTAGAAATTTCTACGTGGTGTGCCTACTGCAGTGTTAATATTGCCAATTCCTGTAAACATTCTCCTGTCAGTATGGTAATTCTGCCCCAAATGTCATGTAATAGTGGAATCAAACATACTTTCTACATCATTTATCCACAAAATTGAAATGCTCAGTGGAGATAAGGTGTTTATTTATTTTCATCCACTGATAAACATTTACTTGCTGTCAATTTCATCAGGAGTAAAGCTGACAACTGAACATGTGATTGAAGCCTCTTCAGTGATGTGCGGGTTATTACACTTAAATTAAGAAAATAGTAACTCACAACCAAAATGTAAAAAACACGACTGACTCTTCCAGCTTACACGATTAAACTCGGGCAAAATATCGAGGATCTAAGTGTGCTACATAAGTCAACTAAATTGCAAATATTTAAGGATAAGTACAATCAAGTTAAAAAACAATTTCAGCAACAACTCTCAAATTTAAGAAAACAGATCCTAGGTAAGGAAATAGCTCAGTCAACAAATATATGGAAGACTTCATGGAATATAATAAATAGATATTGCAAAGCCACCCCCAAGTTAGAGGCTCAAATTGTCAGAATCCAACATGAAGGAAACCTTATTAATGATCCAGATAAAATCTGCAATATATTTAATGAATATTTTATATCTTCAGCTGTGAATCCAGTTAATAACACAGGTCTGTCTTGGATGGTAAAGCCTTACCCTAGGCTGGCTACTGCTTTTGAATTTAAGGAAGTGAGTATGGAGGAAATAGGAAAAATAATAAATAACTTAAAGAATAAGACCTCATCTGGCTGGGATGGACTGAGTAGTATTATAATTAAAAAATGCAATAAGGAATTAGTCGGAATAATTACCTGTATGATCAACAGTAGTATTATATTGAAGAAAAGTGCAGTTCAACCCGTGCATAAAAAAGGATCGATAGAAGAGCTATCAAACTTCAGGCCCATATCACTAATACCAACTTTTGGTAAAATATTTGAAATTGTTTTGTTGACACATCTTATTGATTATATCACAAGGAATAATTTACTAGCAGAAATACAGCATGGCTTCAGAAAGCATCACAGTACCATTATGGCAATTACCGAATTTCTCCACAAGGTGTATGATGCCGTGGATGAGGAAATGCAGACAGCAGGGATATTTGTAGACCTTACTAAAGCATTTGATTCAGTGAACCATGAGCTACTACTAAGCAAACTGGAAACTTACAATATAAATGCCACATCCATACAACTACTGATCACTTATCTAACCAATCATAAGCAGTGTACAAAGCTGAGTTATCAAATTAATGATCAGATTAAACATTTCCAATCCAACTATGAAAGAGTAAAACAAAGTGTACGTCAGGGCTCAGTAATGGGCCCTTTCCTTTTCCTGGTCTACATTAATGATTTAGAGGCACCTCTGTACCCCGGGTTAGTAAGTTATGCAGATGATACCTCACTTTTGTTCTTTTGCAAACAAATGAATGACTTGACATTAGCTGCAAGTGATGGCTTAAGTCAAATAACTTCTTACTTCCATGATCAAGGTCTAAAAGTCAATATTAGCAAATCCCAGCTATTACCATTTAAACTTGGTAATTCATACTAAACCTGTATTGATAATATAAATGGCATCAAAAAAGTAGACAATGACAAATGTAAATTTTTGGGGATATACCTACACAAAAATCTTAGACGGGTAGACTATATCGATTTTGTATGCAATAAAATCAGCAGTTCACTGCACTTAATTAGCAAATTATCAAAATTTGCCTCTGAACAAACATTAAAACTGCTTATTATGGGACAATATTTTCATATATTAACTATGGAATAGAGGTATGGGGATGTGCTGCTGATAGACACATGAACAGAGTCCTAACACTGCAGAAAAGAGCAATCAGGACCATGCATCAACTAGGAAACAGAGAGTCGTGTAGGGAAACCTTTGTACAACATAAATATCTTAATAATATATTCCTTGTATCTGTACAAATTAATAACATTCTTTGTGGACCATAAAAATAATGAAACTAAGTGCTCTGATGTGCATACCCATAACACAAGACAAAAAGATTGCTTCTTCAGAAACAGAACTAAACTAAAGACAACAGATCATAGTCCTTGGATTAATAGCCAGATATGGTTTGACAAACTGCCAAGTGCTATAAGATGCCACAGAGGTAAAGTATTCAAAAGGGAATTAAAATAATTCTTAACTCTCAAATGTTTGTACTCATAGAATGAATACTGATATTAAAATGCAGCTATTCTTAAATGTAGGCCTAACTCTTCATTTATACGATGTACTATTCTGAGGTGATTGTAATATATATTATTTTTGTAACAACATTCTGTAAATTCAAATACCTATACTATGTAACAACTGTAAGTTGCATTATGAAGTAGTGTACCATATATTGCCAAGTGCATCACCCATAAAAGCCTTCTTGTACATGTGAATTGCAAATTCCTACTGTTTGTACAAAAATTGTATAAAAATGCTCTGACATTTGCAAAAGTCACCAGTTGGTGACTACATGCAAAAA